>NC_088872.1:19033312-19173337 GCF_032884065.1 Artemia franciscana | reverse complement strand
TAATTAAAACTAGGAGCAATGGTGACTTCATTTCTATTGCAAAAAAGGAACCCGTTTGAATTACCTGCCTAAATAATTCAAAAAAGAAAAAAAGAAAAACTATATAAAATGAACTAAAATATTCTGCAAAGGATAGTAAAGCGAATTGGACGAGCTTAAACAATGTTAACATTATTTTAAAAGCCTTAAAGGCATTGACTCTGAGTTTTTATTGCAATTGGTTTAATTAAGATAAAAAAAAAAGGCTCTTTCAAGTTTTAATAACAAAGCTGTCAGTAGATTAAAGCTTCATTGTAATTGGTTCAATAGCGGTCAAACGGACTATACGCCTTAGAAAGCTTATACAAAAAGTGCAAAGGGCGGATTTCACCTAGTCCTAATTCATGTGTATTGCGTTAGAAGAAAAATATACCTTTTTCTCTCTTTTATCGGCCTGTTAATTATAGGCATAACTTGCTTATGAGAAATCGTGTTTTGCTCTGCCTCTTAACCAATTAAATAAAAAAAACTAATTTTTTTAGCCGAAAGTAAGGAGCGACATTAAAACTTAAAACGAAAAGAAATTACTCCGTATATGAAATGGGTTGTCCCCTCTGCAATCCCTCGCTCTTTACGCTAAAGCTTTTAATTGTTTTAAAAAGCAGAATTGTGGCAAAGAGTCAAACTTTAGCGTAAAGAGCGAGGGATTGCAGAGGGGACAACCCATTTCATATACGGAGTAATTTCTGTTCGTTTTAAGTTTTAATGTCGCTCCTTACTTTCGGCTAAAAAATTAGTTTTTTTTATTTAATTTCTTAACGTTTTTGAATTAATGCATGTTTGGTTTTGGCTCTCTGCACATAAATTATTAAAATGAAATTTGTATATTAATTCTTTTTTTGGCTAAATGACTTTCTCTTAGTTTTGATCAGACGATTTTGAGAAATAAGGGGTGGAAAAGGAGGTGTAGTTGCCCTCGAATTTTTCAGTTACTTAAAAAGACAACTAGAACTTTTAATTTTTAACGAATGTTTTTATTAGTAAGAAATATACGTAACTTCAGAATTAACTTACGTAACAAACTTTCATAATCTTATATTTTTATTATGTATACGAGGGGTTTGTACCTTCGTTAATGCCTCGCTCTTTACACTAAATCGTAAGGTTTTTCCCAGTTCTTTAAGAGTGACCCCTGAATCAGTAAGGCCGTAGAATAAATAGTTGAAATTACTAAAAATACTTTAGCATAAAAAGCGAGGTATTTATCTCCTCCTAAATACCTCGCTCTTCATGCTAAAGTATTTTTAGAACCCCTCATATGCGTAATAATCTCTGTTCGTTTTAAGTTTCAATGCTAATCCCTCCTTTCACTTGAAAAAACGTTTTCATGTTTATTTTTCATTGTTTTCTTATAGTAATGCTAGAAAATCCTGCGCCCTTTTCATTGAATTTTTCTTCCCCCATGACAGAGTCCTCCAAGGAAAGATCCTCCAACATAGCCCCCTCCTCTCAGCCCCACCCCCAAATAAAATAAAATCCCCCCTGAAAACGTCTGTACACTTCCCAATAACCATTACTATATGTAAACACTGGTCAAAGCTTGTAACTTGCAGCCCCTCCCCCAGGGATTGTGGGGGAGTAAGTCATCCCCAAAGACATAGTTATTATGATTTTTGACTATGCTGAACAAAATGGCTATCTCAAAATTTTGATCCGTTGACTTTAGGAAAAAATGAGCGTAGGAGGGGGCCTAGATGCCCTCCAATTTTTTTGGTCACTTAAAAAGGGCACTAGAACTTTTCATTTCCGTTAGAATGAGACCTTTTGCGACATTCTAGGTTCACTTGGTCAATACGATGACCCCTGGAAAAAAAAAAAAAAAAAAAAAAAAAAAAAAAAAAAAAAAAAAAAAAAAAAAAACACGCACCCGTGATTTGTCTTCTGGCAAAAAACACAAAATTCCACATTTTTGTAGATAGAAGCTTGAAACTTCTACAGTAGGGTTATCTGATACGCTGAATCTGATGGTGTCATTTTCGTTAAGATTCTACGACTTTTAAGGGGTGTTTCCCCCTATTTTCTTAAATAGTGCAAGTTTTCTCAGGCTCGTAACTTTTGATGGGTATAACTAAACTTGATGAAACTTATATATTTAAAATCAGCATTAAAATGCAATTCTTTTGATATAGCTATTGGTACCAAAAGTCTATTTTTTAGAGTTTTGGTTACTATTGAGCCGGGTCGCTCCTTCCTACAGTTCGTTACCACGAACTGTTTGATACCTTTAATTCCATAACTTTAACTGGTAATCCGTCAATGCTAAGATGAATAATAAAATAGAACTGTTGTTTTTCGCCATATCCTCATTATATCCTAATCTGAAACTAAATACAAAAAACCAAGTTTTTTTTTAGCTGAAAGTGAGGAGCGATATTAAAACTTAAAACGAACAGAAAATATTCCATACATGAAAGGGGCTGTCCCCTCCTCAACGCCCTGCTCTTTACGCTAAGGTTTTTATTGTTATAAAGAGTAGAGTTGTGACAAAGAGTCAAGCTTTAGCGTGGAGAGTGGGGCGTTGAGAAGGGGATAGCCCCTTTCATATACGGAATAATTTCTGTTCGTTTTAAGTCTCAATGACATTCCTTACTTTCAGATAAAAAAAAGTTGTTTTTTTTATTTAGTTTCTGATCGTTTTTTGGTTAATGCAGGTTTTGAATTTGGCTGACTGTGCATGAATAGTTAAATCGAAAATTGTATATTTATTTTACTTTTTTTAAACTAATATTAACCTTATAAAAACGTAAGTTGGATTTTTGTTTCAGTTGTTTAAAAATGACTCCTGAATCACAATGGCTATTTAATAAGAATATTAGCCTCTTTTAAAACTTAAAAAAAAAACTTGAGCGTAAGAGTCAGCTACTGAGGAGAGGCAACCCATCTCATATACGTAATATTTTCTGTTCGTTTTAAGTTTTAATGTTGCTTCTTACTTTCAGTTGAAAAAAATAGTTTTTTATTTAATTGCTGATTGTTTTTTAAATGATTTTGGTAAATCCAATTCCCCCTCCATGGAAAATTCCCTTCCCCCACAAGAAATTGCTCCATTGAAAAATTCTCCCACGTAACTTAAACTAGCGATGTTTGTGGAACTAATTTTGTAAGGCTTAGTAACAAAACGGCCAGAGGTCGAAAACATTTTTATGAAAATGAGAGTCACGAGTTGAGTAATTCTCAAATGACTAAAATGAAGGAAAGAAAACGTCTTTAAAGTATATACGTAATAATTTATGGTCATTTTAAGTTTTAATGTTATTCCTTACTTTCAGTTGGAAAAAAACTTGTTTTTTATAAAAAATATAGTTATGAAGCTGCTTAAAATACAATTAAATGCTAAGATTGGCCAGAAAATAACACACGCAAATTATTGCTTATATTGGCCATTGTTTTACAAAATTCGAACTTTAGCGTATAGAGTGAGGTATTGACGAGGGGGCGAGCTTCCTAATATACGTAATATGAGGGGAATTCGCTCCCTGTTCAATACCTCGCTCTTTACGCTAAAGTTCGAATTTTGTTCCAATTCTTTAAGAATGACCCCTGAATCACAAAGGCTGTTTAGTTAGAATAAATAACCCTTTTGAAACTATTAAAAAATACTTCAGCATAAACAGCGAGATATTGACAAGGGGACGAACCCCCTCATATACGTAATAGTTTCTGTTCATCTTAAGTTTAATGATACTCCTTACTTTCAGTTGAAAAAACTTGTTTTTTTTTATTTAATTTCTTATCGCTTTTTAAATAAACCTGGGATATCCAGTGCTCCTTTCATAGAAATTATCTTCCCTCGTGAAAAATTCTTCCTTGGAAAGATCCTCCCACGTAACCCAATCCCCCTCTCCACCACAAGAATCCCCCTGAAAACGTCTATATACTTACCAATAACAAATATTATATGTAAACAAGGGCAAAGTTCATAACTTGCAGCCTTTCCTCCGGGGACTGTGGGAGATTAAGTCGTCCTCAAAGACATATTTGTTAGATATTTCGAATAGGCTGAAAAAAATGGCTATCAAAATTTAGATCCGGTGACTTGGGGAAAAATGAGCGTGGGAAGGGGCCTAGTTGCCCTCTAATTTTTTGGTCACTTAAAAAGGGCGCTAAAACTTTTAATTTTGGTTCAAATGAGCCCTCTCGTGAAATTCTAGGACCACTGGGTCGATACGATCACCCCTGGGGGAAAGAAAAAAAAAAGAAAAAAAAAAAAAAACATATATCCGTGATCTTTCTTCTGGCAAAAAATACAAAAATCCACATTTTTGCAGATAGAAGCTTGAAACCTATTCAGTAGGGTTCTCTGATACGCTGAATCTGTTGATGTGATTTTCAGTCGGATTCGATGACTATTGGGAGATGTTTCCTCCTTTTTTCAAAAACAAGGCACATTTTCTCAGGCTCGTAACTTTTGATTGGTAAGCTTAGGCTTGATGAAACTTATATATTTAAAATCATCATAAATATACAATTCTTTTGATGTATCTATTGCTATCAAAATTCCGTTTTTTTAGAATTTTGGTTACTATTAAGCCGGGTCGCTCCTTACTTACAGTTTGTTACCCGACATCTCATTAATCAGATATTTGTTCCTGTTTTTCTCTTCAAAGTCGATTTTGATGGTATTAAATTAAAAAAAACAAGTTTTTTTTAACTGAAAGTAAGGAGCAACATTAAAACTTTAAACGAATAGAAATTACCCCGTATATGAAAGGGGCTGTTCCCTCTTCAACGCCCTGCTCTTTACGCTAAAGTTTTTACTATTTTAAAAATTAGAGTTGAGAGAAAGAGTCAAACTTAAGCGCAAAGAACGGGCTAATTACTTTTTTTAGTGTCGAGAAGGATTGGCAGTTGGGCCGACCTCGCACAGTTTGGACTGATTGTTCACTTGGATACATTAGTGAGGCTCGGCCCTCACGGAAAGATAACTTTCTTTCACTTTATAATCTTTCATTTACTAGGCATGAATCCTGCGAACATTAAAATCGGTGATTTATTCCTAGCCAAATTTGAGGGCTATCCCCTCTGGCCAATTCGAATCCTAGAGGTAATGACGACGAATTCCGGAGACTGCAAATTTGCTGTTTTTTTGCTACGGCAAAAAAAAGGGGCTGTTCCCTCTTCAACCCCCTGCTCTTTGCGCTAAAGTTTGACTCTTTCTCTCAACTCTTATTTTTAAAACAGTAAAAACTTTAGCGTAAAGAGCAGGGCGTTGAAGAGAGAACAGCCCCTTTTATATACGGAGTAATTTCTGTTCGTTTTAAGTTTTAATGTTGCTCCTTACTATAAGAGGGTTTACCCACTCGTCAATACTTTGCTCTTTACACTAAAGCTTAAATTTTGTCCCCTGAATCACAAAGCCCGTAGAATAAATAGTTGAAATTACTAGACTAAGGTATTAGGAGGAGGTGAACCCCTTACATGCGTAATATTTTCTGTTCGTTTTAATTTTCAATGCTACTCCTTACTTTCAGTTGAAAAAACTTTTGCATATTTATTTTTTCATTGTTTTTTAAGTAATGCTAGAAAATGTTGCGTCCCCTTTATGGAAATCTTCTTCCCCCATTACAAATTCCTCCATGGAAATTATCCCCCACATAACCTCCTCTTCTCGACCCCCCTCCGAACCAAAAACTCCCCCCTGAAAACGTCTATATACTCCCCAAAAACCATTACTATACGCAAACACTGGTCAAAATCTGTAGCTTGCAGCCCCTCCTACGGGGACTGTGGGGGAGTAAGTCGTCCCCAAAGACATAGTTATAAGGTTAACGACTATGTTGAATAAAATGGCTATCTCAGAATTTTGATCTGACGACTTTGGGGAAAAAATGAGCGTGGGAGGGGGCCTAGGTGCCCTCTAATTTTTTTGGTCACTTAAAAAGGGCACTAGAACTTTTCATTTCCATTCGAATGAGCCCTGTCGCAAAATTCTGAGACCACTGGGTCGATACGATCACCCCTGGAAAAAAAAAATAAATAAACACGCATCCGTGATTTGTCTTCTTGCAAAAAATACAAAATTCCACATTTTTGTAGATAGGAGCTTGAAACTTTTACAGTAAGGTTTTTTTAACTTATATAGTAAGGTTCTCTGATACGCTGAATCTGATGGCGTGATTTTCGTTAAGATTCTATGACTTTTAGGGGGCGTTTTCCCCTATTTTCTAAAATAGGGCAAATTTTCTCAGGCTCGTTACTTCTGATGAATTGGACTAAACTTATATATTTGAAATCAGCATTAAAATGCGATTCTTTTGATGTAACTATTGGTATCAAAATTCCGTTTTTTAGAGTTTTGGTTACTATTGAGGCGGGTCGCTCCTTACCACGAATTGTTTGAAATGGTATAGGAAGCGTTTACTAAACTCTGCATTTTAAGACTTGTTTTAATTGAAAAAAAAAATATTTACTGAACATAGTGAAATTTGTACACTCTATGGATGGAACTATTTATTTTCATTAATAAGAACAACAGTACTAAGGATTTTAAAACAAATAGGACAAAGCTCTGATAGTTGTTTTGCTATTGAATGCTGATATAACTATGATCAAGATAATAACCAGATCTGCGCATTTTTTATGGTATTTTTACTATCCTTATGCAGAAGACTGGAAAGTCTAAGGACTAAATTTCAGAAGGGTAACTACCTCACGAGAGGTTTTGACGTTGGTAGACTCTAGATGTGAGTTTTATGCCGAAAAGCAGTTTTTCAAGCAGCCTGACGAACATCAAAGTGTCGTCCTGCGCGAGTTTAGGAATAAAAAACATGTGCTGGAAACTCTTGGTATAGTTGCTCTTTAAGAACCAAGAATATTACAACAGCGAAATGGGATGGGATACAGCACATGCTCTGACATAAAAAAAAAATATATATATATTTTGGTCTCGAAAACCTAAATTGGAATCTTTGGTGTGATGAAGGAAAATGTCGTGTTACGAAAAATGTCGTGTTACATTTGCAGTCAATAAATTCGATTTTATAAAGGCTTTGAATTTTTATATTATCTTAAAGCTTGAGAATGTTTTGTTTCAAAAGTCTTCAAAAAAGCATTTAGAAGTAATTTAGGGTATATGTTCTCTGAATTCTTATTGATACCATAAATCCCTGTTTTCTTTTGATTAGCTTTTTTTTCCTTTTTAGGTTCTAAGTATCTTCCGAAAATAAGAACAATCGAAATTTAAAGCAAGTACACTTGAACTAAGGCAACTCAAGCCTATATAGCTCGAATTCTCCATACTTGATTTTTTTTTTTTTATTATCTTTAGCTTTCCAGTGTACTAGATATTAAAACATCATTCTAACTAGGATATGCCATACTACAATATTAATAAGCTGAGCAGAATAAACAATTTTTGTAAAACACATCTTCACTTGAGAACTTTCTATATAAAATTCCTATCTATCCTAATCCATGAATTACATTCACAGCTGCCAACTTTTATCTCGGCTTGTACTATTTTTGGGAAGCTAAAAGCATAATGTTTTTCAATTATGTTCAGGATTTTTTATATCAAACAGTTCGTGGTAACGAACTGGTAAGTAAGGAGTGATGTGGCTCAATAGTAACCAAAGCTCTAAGAAGCAGAGTGTTGATAACAATAGATACATCAAAAAAATCGAATTTTGATGCTTATTCAAAATATAAAATTCACCAAATTTAATGGCACCCATCAAAAGCTACGAGCCTGAGAAAATTTGCTAAATTTTGAAAAAAGGAGGATCCCCCCCTCCCAAAAAAATCAAGTGATCTTAATGAAAATCACATTATCAGATTCAACATACCAGGGAACCGTACTGTACAGTTTCCAAGCTTCTATGTACAAAAATGTGGAATTTAGCTTTTTTACCAGAAGAAAAGATCACGGATACGTATTTTTTTTCAGGGGTGATCGTATCAAATCAACGAAAATAGAGGCTCGGGAGAGGGCTCTATATCGGAAATCAAAGTATCTAGTAGCCTTTTTAAGTGACCAGAAATATTGGATGGCAGCTATCCCCCCCTCCCGCGCTCGTTCTTTCCCCAAAGTCGGTCAATCAAACTTTTTTGATAGCCATTTTTTTCACAATAGTCGAAGAGTCTGAGGATAACTTAACCCCCCTCAGTCCTTAGGGGAAATGGCTGCAAATTATGAACTTTGCTCATTGTATTGTATAGTGTTGGTTATTAGGACGTATATATACATTTTCAGGGGTATTTCTGGTGAAGGGGGTGGGGGTTACGTGGGATTATATTTCCAAGAAGAATGTTTTCATGGGGCAAGGGAATTTTGCATAGAGGGGGAGCCGGATTTTCCAGCATTATTGAAAAAACGATCAGAAATTAAAAAGAAAACAAGTTGTTTCAACAGAAAGTAAGGAGCAACATTAAAACTTAAAACGAACAGAAATTGTTACGTATATGAGGGGTTGACCCCTCCTCAATAGCTCGCCCTTTATGCTAAAATTTTTTTAGAACTGTTAAAAAAGCTTATTATTCTAATTAAATGGTCTTTATGGTTCAGGAGTCATTCTTAAAGAATTGGGACAAAGTTTGAACTTTGGTGTAAAGAGCGAGGCGTTGAGGAGGGGTCGACCCCTCATATACGCTATAGTTTCTTCTGGTTTTAAGTTTTAATGTTTCTCCTTACTTTCAGTTGAAAAAACTTTTTTTATTTAATTTTGATAAAGGTGGTCGTTTTGTGAGATTCTTGTCATTGTGGTCAGACAGTGTTTTTTTCGTTCTAATATGTGGACATTCTTGTCCTAAAGATTTAGTGACTTAGACCGCTACATCTATTGCGTGCACATCGAAAATTGAAATGAAACAAAATTATTTTTACTTGTATTCGATACATTTTTTCGCATCTCGTCTCTTAATTATAATTAAAAAGCTCCTTCATTAATTCACATTTGTTTAAGCAATAAAAACTATCTTCACCACGAAAATATGCACAAACGAAATAATTTCTATCGCCTCCTCAGTAATTTAATTTTTCTGTGACAAAATCAATCATAGTTTTTTATTATCTTAACTGCACAAATTTATCAGATATGTACTTGGAACTTTACTTTGCCTCCAGTCATGGATGATTTAGCCCCTTGTTCTTTTCTAAATGAAACCATTTTTATTATTAGGTACTTGTTTATTATATAAAAAAAACACTCGGGGAGTGAAGTTTGGTTAATGCTAAATAAAAAAAAAAATGATGAAAATAGAATACTTTATTAGCGAAATTGTGGAAACTAAAACTTGGAAATATGCTCCCAGAACGCCGAAATGTCCTTAAGAATCTCGGTAAAATGAACTCGGCCTTCTGCCTTTACCCCGCCACTTGTACTCTACTAAGTATGAATCTAAATGATGGCGGGATGTACTTCGGTGCCGTTTGTTCCTCCACTCTACGGAACTCCACATTCTCTCTCGACTTTTTGAGTAGAGGCACCGGTTTTTGGGTCTACGAAATTATTTTTGTGATTTACTTTCAAATGAGTGAAACCTGCTTTTACCAGCTCAGTTGTATTGTAGCCCTTCCAACAATCTGAAATCATTCCAGATCTTGGCTCAATTTGACTGAGTAAAGTTTCTGCTTCTCGGTTGGGGACCTCCACTAAAGATCTTTCAGTGGTTTCCCGGCACACTCCACCAAACACCCACTGTTGCGGTAAGATTCTTCCTGCATTAATTTTCCTTTTTGTAAACAAGGATTAATCTATTTCCACTGTACAGCCAATTCTTCCAATTTTCCTGTTTTTCTGTTGTACAGAAAACACGCACACTTTACATTAATTTGAACATCCATGGTGAGACACTATATTCTGTCACTAGTCAAAGCGAACTAGCCGGTGTCCTCAAGAATCGCGTTAATAATGACCTAAAAAGGACTAGGTCAAGAATCTCGTTAATAGTGAATTTTCTTTTGTCTTTGAAACGGTCAGCCAACGCCGGAGCTTCCAATTTAATAATTCACAAATGACCTTCACAATTTTGCTAATAAAGTCTCTATTTTCATCATATTTTATTGTCACCGAACTTCATTTCTCTAACGGGTTTTATATAATCGACAAGTGCCTATTATTATTATTATTATTATTATTATTATTATTATTATTATTATTACTACTATTATTATTATTTTTATTTATAATATGACCAGGCTAAAGAATTCTAATCTGTCCATGTCTGAAAACAGTAGTCTTCACAAAAACTTAGGAGTGGGGATAGGTTTTACAAAATCTAGGGTGGCAATCTTAGTGTTTTTGGATTGTTTCAACAAAATAAAAAAAAGTATTTGCATGTAGCTCCAGAAGAGACTAAACTGAGCAATAAAAATTTGTGTTTATGTTTGACCGTGCTTACTCTTCTGTCATTTTCAGGTTTCTCCGAAGATAAAACCGAGAACCCCATTTGTCCTGATATTTTGGATGAAGACATGATGACAGATTTGTCAACAGATGAAATACGAACCTTTTGTGAAAACAAGACTTCCAGGAAGCTTCATCATATTTGCTTAACAAATTCCACTGGCTCATCCCAATGCCATGTACTTACAGAAAATATGAATACATTAACTATAGAAGTTCTTTTTACCAATTCAGAGACACGAGCTAATGAATGCTTTTATCCCTTGAAATCACTGAGTCACTTGGAGGAAAACTTTGTCAACGCTTTTTGTCGATTGCCCCCTAAGGGACTCCTGACTTGTGATATCAAAGATCCAGATATGTGTGTTCATTCAATTGGAAATAAAGAAGTTACCTTTTGGTATTCTTTATGTATTCTGTCAATGCTAGAAGTAATGGTATTGTTTGGAGTTATATCGTTAGGTAAGTTAACCCTTTTCCAATTGCTAACATCCCTTTCATTCTAATTTGTTTTACTAGTAACATGTTTATTAAAAAGAGTTAAGAAAAACCGTCTATCTAAGATAAGGAAGATGTAATTAGTTTCATCGATTGTTCCTTTTAATTTAGGAAGTTATATTTTCCATTCAATTTTATAACACATGCGGTGTAATTTCAGAAAAAACCGGGGGGGGGGAGAATTGTAGAGGCTGCCTCAATAGCCAGCCTAAAGTGGCGTGAATTTGCAAAAATTCTAGAAAGGAGCCAGTTAAGCTAAATCAAATACATAAGTATATCAAATAAAAAAAAACATAAATTGTTTTTAGTACGCCATTGGTTTTAATACCATTGAAGTGATTTCATTAACTTGCCGGGGGGGGGGATCCGTACCTCAGTAGCTAGCCTAAAACGGCAGAATTAGAGAAAATCCTATTTTTCATGTAAAGGTAAGTAAGAACTTCCGACGGGCATTCCAGCTTTTATACACTGTACAAAGGATTTTGCCAAGGTTAGTCCTGACTCAAAGCTCAACTCGATGACTAATAGTTCTGGAAAGTCATGTACCAAGTCTTATACTAATTGAGCTTAGATTAAAGGCTTCTAAGTCATGGAATAGAAAATTTCTCCAAGCCTTTGTCTAAGGTCCGAAGCTTGTAAAATGGCACATTTTTCGTCCGTCCAATTTCTTGCTGTAGCACCGACAATGAATTCAGCATTAAAATTGGAGAGACTTCTGCTTGTAGTTACCAAATGTCTGGGCGTTTCTAGTTGGATTGAACGCTACTCGCATAAGAGTTTTGGTGCTTCAATCATCTTAGATCAGCACACTTGAAACTTTTAAGCTGTTGGTTTAAAATTGCTCAATTTAATAATTCATTGGACCAAGGATACTGCCCAGTATTTTGGGAATAATCAAGAACTGGACATCAATTGTCGTCAGCAACCCAGAAGCTTCAGAGCGATCCTCTGTTGAATTGCTTTTATCTGAAATAACTCTCAGTGTTTCAAAAATAGCACTTGAATGCAACCGAATCTTCTAATTAGATAAATACCAATAGTACCATCATGTTTAAGCCAACCGAAGCTCATTCCTCTTTTCTGCTCGCTAATGTTGGACTCTTAGGAAGAGTTATGTCATGGTGCTGTTTGCCTGAAACAACATATATTGACTGGGTGCAAGAAAAGAAGTTTCTCATTTCCAGAATTGACTCTACTAGCACAACATTCAGACGATGGGCTTGATAAGGAATATAAGTGGCTTGTGGTGCAACCTCTTTATAGGTAGCTTGAACAAATTTCTATTATCCCTTCATGACACTCGTTTCGTTGCAACATTGGACCGCGCAGGTTCTTCAGTCCAGTCCGTACTTTTCAATAATATTCTTGATTTTTTTTTAGCAAGAGATGCTACATCTAGTTTTTCAATCGCGGTTAATATCATTTCTGTCAATCAATGGAATGATAAAACTAAGTGGCTCTGTTGCGACAGATCTTTTGTTTTATCTTCACACCCTACCCAACATTTCTTAACGTAAATCTTATTTGTTCATGCAACAAGTCAGCCGGTATAAGACTGTTTTGGTAGTTGGGATTCAAATCTAAAAGTTTGTGGTAACGAACTGTACGTAAGGAGCGACTCGGCTCAATAGTAACCGAAACTCTAAAAAACGGAATTTTGGTATAAATAGATACATTAAAAGAATCAGCTTATTATGCTGGTTCCAAATATAAGATTCATCAAGTTTAGTACAACCCAACAAAATTTACGCGCGTGATAAAACTTGCCTGACTTTTGAAATATGGGAAAAAACCTCTAAAATTCAAGGAATCTCGATGAAAATCACACTGTCAGGTTCAGCGTACCTGAGAAACCTACTGTAGAAGTTTCAAGCTCCTATATACAAAAATTTGCCATTTGTGGAATTTTGTAGTACTTAAATCTTTTGTAGTACGCTAGCAGTACCTAAATCTCTGAAAATTCTCTTCTTACATCTCTGACTTTTTTAATAGAATTCTAAACGTTGTAGTTGCTAGCGTATCCTAAAAATAATGGAAACATAACAATGTGTTGCAATGAAAGATTTTAATTGAAATAGTGGTATGTAGAATATCATCACAAAAATAAAAATGAATGCTTTGATGAATGCCATTCCATATAATACTTCATTTTTTTTTCTCTTGACATGACGCTTATTCTATTTTGGGGTCATATATAAGTTGACCCCAAAATAGAATCCCCAAAAAAAGGGTTGAAAAAATTTTCAGTTCCAAAAAAATAAGTAAAAAAAAATGGCACTTAAACCTTAATTTTCTAATAGGAAAAATTTCGACCAACATATCTATATCATCTTCATTTTGTATTTTGAAAATAGCACAAATGAAGTTCTATTTGTTATAATTATATTTAATGTCATTTTAAGAGGTGAAAAAAGTTTAAAAAAGTTTCTAAGTCCCAATAAAAACGTTTAAAAATTTTTTAGGTTAAAAAAAAATTTCGAAGTTCAAAAAAAAAATTCCGATTTCAAAAAAGGGGAGCAAAAAGTTGGGGTAGCATTGGGGCCCTTGGAGATGGGAAATTGGTTACCATAAGTTCCCTGTAAAAATGGATATAGCAATTGATACATAGGGACAAAAGTTCGTCGGTTCACTTTACCTAAGCACGCGTCATAAGGAAAAAGAGGGGTAGTACACTCATCGATTTTCGGTTTATAAAAATTCGGTTCGTATTATAAAATACCTTTAAAATTCAGGAAGCCAATAAGAATTTAAACCGGTTTCGTTCAACCCGAATAAAAAAAAAAATATTCATAGAATCATCACGGGCTTACTGAGTATTAAGTATGTATCTTTTGTAATATGCTAATGAGATGTTCCATTTATAACATACAAGTAAGGTTTAGGGTATAATCTTTAGAGCCTCAGGCTTGACTGTCGCTGTGCCTAACCCCATACTACTGTTGATCACTATTTGATTTTCATACTTAACGGCAATAAAGTAATAAAACTCAGCTAATAACTCGCAAGGGAACCACGATATGATAACAAAACTCCTAGATGGTCTGCCTCACATTGTGAAAGATTTTTGAAGTCTTCAAACAGGAATTGCTCCTTAATAAGCGCTAGGTCATGTGACTGCAATAACTCTGAGATAATAAGGATTCGATCGGTAGCTTTTTCATTGGCGCCCAATGACAGAAGTCGATAACTGGAACTCATTTCCTACCGAATCCACCTTTCGGCAGTGGCTCTGCAATGGGGTATTTGTATCTATGACGCAGGAGACTGTCTGATTTACGAAAAGCACGTTTTGTGGTTCTGTTACTGCGGCTGTTTGAGAGCTTCTGTGGCCTTGTTCGCCATAGACGGAACAACGAATTTTGTTGCTACACGTAGTTGAAATATGTCTGCGCGACTGCCACTTGAAGCATTGAGGTGGTAGAAACAAAAACTTTCGAATCGAGAACCGTTCGAAACCAATCACTATAGGGGACTTCATTCCTCGTGATAAATCCTCTTTCATTTTGAACTTCAGTTGGAAGTTCTGGTAGCCTTGGAACGCACGGGAGCCTTGGCGTCATCAGAAATCAGATGGTTCGGGATACATTTGGTGATTCCAAAATGAGAGGGACTTTTAACCTTGACATTAACGGTGCTGTAAAAGCTATGAAGTGTACTATCGATTGTAATGGCATCAGGTTTGGATAAAGCGATAAACAGTTAGTTTTGATGCACTTTAACTCAATAACTGTTTGAGCTGGTGCCACCACACACTTGTTCTAAAAGGCCTTTCCGTAATTATGGCGTATCTTTCCTGTAAAAATCACTGTACTTTCGTCCAGGATCGAGGGGACTTCTTCCGGCTAAAAAATGAGTAATGTACACAAAACAACCTTATCCTCATTGCAAGTCTATGACAGGTCTTACTGACTCTCTAACCTGGTAGAATCTGACTGTCTTACTCCTGTTACAAGTCTGTAACAGGAGTAAGACAGTTAAATTCTACCCACATGCTCCTTTTGCTTCTAATATTTTTTCTGGAAAAACTGAACTACTTTTTTCGCAGCTTCATCATGACTTTTCCCAATTTCGGCCACACGTTCAATATGGCATTTCAAATGTTTTTTCGACCACCGTAGGAACGCGACTAAACTCATCAAAGCAAACCCAAAATCATAATTCGTGTTTCGAGCCGCTGGTTAGTAATTGATTATTTCGATTCGAGCCAAATAAACACCAAAGAGAAGCGGAGGTTTCTTCTACCTATTACCCGCAGTTTAAAGTAGACACCACTTCTGTCAGGTACGAAGGAACTAGCTCTAGCTCAATCATACTCTAGCTCTACTTGGAACACGTAAACAGCCAAACCTCAAAATATTTTACAAGCAGTTTCAACTCGAACTGTTTTTGGCCTAACTAACTCATTTTGCATTCCTTCGATAAATCAGTCAAGCAATAATCCAGTTTCGGCTTTAACCAGCGATAAATCAATATATTGTTGAACCGCTGAATCCTGACAACACCCCAAAAATTTGTTTTGCCGGCAGTAGGGTTGTTTTACACGAAGTAGGAAACATACGGTACATGCGGAGCATAGGGTTCATTTCCGCATTTTCTGCTCTTCAGCCTTTTGAAGTAACAGAAGCTCTGCAACTTAAAGACACAAGCTCAAAAATTCTTTGTTTATGTTTTGTTGTTTTATATCATTCGGTATGGATTTAGAAATTAAGCTTAGAATCAGGAAATATAACCCCTGAAAATGCAGAGCTTGTATAACTTTAATTCCAATGAGCTGACGACGTATCTGAACTAATGTCAATTTTCTGACTGATATATATTCGAAAATTTCCTCATTTTTGTGATCATGGTGCAACGGTGCCCCACACCGTTATAATTAATAATAATTAATACTTAATAATAACTATAATTAATATGAATATTTTTGTCCCCATATACATAATCCGTTTGTAAATAAAGGAGAAAAAAGTTCCAGAAGTGGTAGGGTTCTAATTTTCTCACATCGTAAGTGTCTCTAGAGAAAATGCATTTTCTAAATTTTTACATAAGCTCGTTAATCCTCTAGTTCCCATTTTATTGTTATGCAAAGACTGAAAATGCCTCAGGAAAATTTTAAGGAAAAGAACACTCTTCTCAATTGGCCCAAAGCCTTATAAGCTGTGAAATGCTTTTCGATAATGAGAACAAATATTAGCTTTTACCTCGAGCTCTTTAACCGTGCAATCCTTGGTAAGGGAGAATTTCGCTCGAGATGATTGTGGAATACATATTTAGACACTTAACTGAATTGTCATGAACTGACCTGTACTTAGTTCTGTAAACTAAAGGTTAAATCCACATTTTCCAGAACTGCCTCTCATGGTGACATTAAAAATACGGTTCTAAAAATACGCTTTTGATGCCCTAAATAGTTCAGAAAAAGCCTTCTTCTGATAATCAATGACCGTTTTTTTAAATACAATCGCCTCTGGGAATAAAAACCAAACATGAATGCTTGACCATCCTTTTACGAAAAAAATATACATTTTTTGTTTGTGTAAAAAGGGCTTAGGGCTTCCAAAGTATATTGCGTTTTATTGTGTAATTTTCGTCAAGATTGAGCGCTCTTAAGCGCTCAAACACTGAGCGGATTCAATCACTTTCTAAAGTTATGAATTTTTTCTAAGCCTAATTAATTTGAATACCAAATTTAAAAATAATGAATTTTGCATACTTACAACTACCGTAAAAAATAAATTCATGTTTAGATTTTCGGTTTGGGTGGGCAAGGGTTGCTCTTTCCATATACATTTTGTTACTATTGCCACTTGCTTGATTCAGGGCTCTCTTAGATCTGTTTCTCGGCTTTACCTACCCAATAATTTACATTCAAATTTAGCGCTCTTATATCAATGCTTTTGATGGTGGTCATTGTCCATTGAAAAGTACAATTTCTTTTTTACTTTCAACTTCCGCTAGAACTTTCGACTTCCGATCAAATGAGCTTTCTCTGAGCCGCTATTGTTTTTATACGATAACTGTCGGGAAAGATAAAATGCCCATGCTTGACCATCCTTCACGAAGAAATTACGAACTTGCAAAGCTTTTACAGATTGGGACTTGAGACCTCCCAACCTCTCAAGAGGCTATCTGATACCCTAAACCTCAAGGTGTAATCTTTATCTAGGTCAATTTCCTTTTTGGAGGTCTTTTCTTCCTTTGTAAAAAAAAAAACAAAAAAACTACAAAGTTTCTCGGGGTTATGTACCTTAAAATAGTGGATTTTATATTATTTGAATCACCATGAAAAAATATTTAACGCATATTTTGTTATCAAAGCAATTTCTGGTAGTCTACTATTAGCGCGGGTCGCTCTTTACTTACAGTTTATTTTTTACCAAAACCTGTTTGATGTTTCTTCACTTTAATTAGCTCAGAAGGGAGTAAATTTGGCTTGCACGAAGATTCCTTTTGTGTAGTGTTTACAACTTGTTCCTTTTTCAGTTTCTTAATGCTCTTTTGCTTTTTTGGCGAGGTCTAAGAAAACCCTTTGAAAATTGTTTTGATACCCTTCTGTAAATTTTGATCCCTTTGTGTGGAGGTGCCGTTACATAAGATCTTAAAATATTGACTCTGAATTGAAATTTTCACTGAGGAGAAATCCGAGCACTTTCTGTCATGACAGTATGCTCAGATTTAGCAGTTTGTTTCTTTCATCACGCCTTATATTCCTGAAGTCTGGATGTCTGTCTAAACTTAACTATCTCCTGTAAAAACTATTTCGGGAAGGCCGTTATCTAAAATCTTAACCTTTTATGTTCACATTGGGTAGACAATTTCAAACTTTGTTTATAGATAGGAAATAGCTATCTTTCCTCGCTTGGCCTAGCAATCCTTACCTTTCTTTTATTATAGCCCGTTAAATTGGAATCGAACTATGCTCATTGTACGGGTAAAACCAAACGGTTACCTAAAGCTGTCTTTAAGCAATTCTTCTAGAAGTAAATAGCGTGTTTCTTCAACCTTTTAAATTAGCCATACCTCAGGACTATACTTGACCTGTGTCATAACCGTAGCGTGCAATAAATCTAACCTTAGTTCGAAAACATATCTTTGTATTATTCCATCTTTTTTGAACTGCAAAGAAACAGACTGCGCCTAGGCTATTCAAATTTTTATTTCTTCTCTGCATCAACGATCTTTACTAATAAGGGTAGGAACAATCCTCCTTGACTCCTGATTCATCGCCGAACAAACTGCTATTCCCATTTTCTACCTTTCTACCATCATCCTGCATTATTACTCTCTTAAATAGAACTAATTACTTTAATGGACTTATGTGGTGTACCCTAAAAGAATAATTTTCAGAACTTCATTAACACTGTTAGTTCTGCTGAATTTAAATGCCTGCCCATAATCTATGAAACTGAGCTTTACTGAAAACATGGAATTGAATAAAAAAAACATGATGATGCTCTACTAGGAGTACCAAATTCCATGAGTAGCCTGCAGAAAATAAAAGACTAATTTATAAGTCTTTCAATGGTCTTTCACCGACCATCATTTGGGTAACTTTAGTTTACAATTATAATTTTCTTGAAAACTCAAGCTGCCACAATTTTTAGGAAAGTGCTAGTTTTTAAAATTCTACAAGTGATAGAAAATATAACTGGTCAGTTTATTTGAGCATGTTATATAGACATATCTTGCGTAATCTGTGAAGTAATGATTATTGTTGGTTTTAACTTTCAACTTCGTTGTTTACTTCTGTGAAAAATACTCTATAAGAAAGTTTTTGCTCGTTTCTATTGTTTTTTCTTATGCATACGATGAACCTTACAAAAAGAAATTTGTTCAGGTTATTAAATTAAAAAAGTCAACACGATTTTTTGTTAAAATAAAACAGTAAATATGGGTTTTACTTCCTACTTTCATAAAACTTTCCCTCAAGATATATACAACTTTGACCCATAACTAAAGAGTCCGAGGGGTATATTGTCACCGGTATCTTTGAAATTTTGCAAATAAGAAATTCAGTGGTCTGATGAAAATTAAAATAAATAAATGATATCTTTTTTTGAATCGTCAAAAAGAATAGATAAGTGCCATTTTTTCTCGTAAATTTTTTTGAACCATCAATCTATGGTTCGGCACGATCAGCCCATGGAAAAAAGGGAGACACATCAGTGCTTTCTATGCAAAAAAGTGATTTTCCTTGCTGTTGAAGCTGGGGGGGGGGACTATAATTCTCGCAAATAAAGCCTTCTATTTTAATGGTGCACTTTTAACTTCAATCAGACGGCATTTTCAAGGGGCTGCAGATGCTATTGTTGAATTAGTTCAAACCAGGCTGCAGATGAGGCTTCACGAGTTCATAATATAGAGCTGTTATACGGGCACATTGACGAAATGTTTTAACTAACGCAACCCATGTTATGTGGTTAGATTAAAAAAAAAGTATCTAGGCATACCATTTAAATAATCTATTCAGTAATCTAACCACATACCATGGGTTGCGTTAGCCAAAAAAATTGCGTCAATGTACGACACCTATATTATGAACTCATGAAGCCTGGTCTTTAGCCTGGTTTGAACTGCTAGCTCCGTGCAATGATTGAGAATCTCCTAAAATCTAACGTGCAATATCCAAATACAGGCTCAGCCTCAGGCAAGAAGACCAACTGCTAGCTTTGTCCACACAACCCAAGATGGAAGACTATGAACTATTGTGGTCCGTGCAGAAAGCCGTTTTGCACTGAGCACAAGCCAAATTTCATTGATTTTGGAGAAGCTTAATGTATCTCAAATATGACATACTCGATGCAAAATGTTACCGAAATTGATGCTCTGTCCCGTCATTCCAAAACATGATATGAGATTTACAGAAAAATAGTTCTTCCAATTAGAAAGTTTGAAATGTAGACTACAAGACCTATGTCTTTGAAGACAACTCGTTGAATTACCCTGAATATGACACAAAAATAAATAGGTATGAGATGCGATTCAACAGTATGACTCAATTAGCCTCCATGTCTGTATTTTTGGGCTAATGTACAGATGAGGAGGCTTACAGTCCTTTCATCACTCTTGTTTTCAATATCCAACTTGAAATGTCACAATAGGCTTGCATTTTCCAAAAGTTCGGGCCTTTGCCCCATGGCTGTTTTGTTTGCCTTCCATTTGAATTTTTTTTTTTACATTTCTACCTTTTTTTTTAAATGGCATATAAGAAATTTTCATGTGATACCATTTTTAGCCATGACTGGACCCTGGACAAAAAATAGCATATGAGGATCACTTTTAGCTGTAAAAGAAAATTTTAAATCGTAATATCCGTTCGAATGAGATCTCATTCAAAATTCAACGACCCATGGTTAGAAATAATCGCCTATGGTGAAAAAAAGCAATAGCAAAAACAAATAAATACGCGCTAAAACTAAATATCGGATTTTAGAGTTTTGGCATTGCTTAGTTTGCTATTAATCGCTCTTTACTTGATATACATATACGTGATATACGTTCTTAGATTTTTAGTTACTATGGGCTAAATTATGTTCTTTACTAGGTCGCTTATAAGGGGCCGACAATGATTTTGTTACCACGAGCAGTTCGAAACACCATCATGAATAAGGTCTTTCGGTTCACAATCTTTCTAAATTTCTTCCTAGAGACAAAACAGATTAAACGGTCTTTTTTGTTATGTGAAGGAACAAAAATAGGCAATTGAAGGCTATAATAAGCGTAATTAATTCTTCATCCACTGTAATAAATTTCATTATTGCACTCACGAGCTGCAAATATATAACAGAATTCGTATCGATGTTCAAATCCAAATTATATTCAGAAAGCGTTTGATCCTTAGTCCAATAATTGCTGCATTATCACACTGTTCATCTTTTGAATATTACTGCTTTCAAATAGGAAATTGACATGAGAACTTTAGATTACCTACTAAGTTATGCAACACATCTAGAGATACAAAATCAGTGTCTGACTAATTTATTGGGCAATTCCTACCTTATTCTCATTCATAGATAGTAATCACTTCTCTCTTTCACTCCCTTCTTCTCACTCTTTTTTTCTTGTTTCTTTCTTTCTTTTTCTGCAAACTTCTCTGAAGCTAAGAAACTATTTCTTTTTTCAGGAATGTTTTCCTCGAAGAAAATGGAAAAGGGAAGTATGAAGGATCCTAGGAAGCGGTTAACTCGAGCTTCATTTAATAGTGAAGATTCAATTGTTATTAAACCTCTAGGTGTCAAAGAGTCATCATCAACGGGAATGTTCCTGCAAAATACAGCGTGTCTTTTCGCTGGAATAATAGGCTTCACGACTTTCAGTGGTTTAAGTGGAATCATGGCTTCAACTACCAGCCACAGTAGTTATCTCCTTGTATCTGCTGTTCTTTGGGGAGTTGTAGCCTTTCTTGCTGGGATTTTTCCTGAAGGAAAAGAAAGAATTTTACGTAGGAATCACGAGCCATTGATTGACACTATCAGCTTCACTTCAATAATCGGAATTTTGAATTGCAAAAGAATTATTGGCTTAATTTTTACTGAAGTTACCCTTGGGCTTATGTTTGGCATTAGTACCACTATACTACAATGGTAATTTCCTTTTTATATAACTTCTCTTTCAGCTTTCAGAAATCGCTGTTAGAAATCGACTGTAGCATGAAAAGACATTAAATTGCTTAAAGAGCAAAAACTGGCAATTGCAAAAATATTTGTATATATTTTGACAAGGGATTAGAATTCAAAAACCTATAAAAAGAAAACCAAAATACAATTGAGCATTGTATTTCTCACAGTGCTTCCATGAGGTCCCCATCTCTATATTTCCTATTCTTTTTCTTGAGTCCCATTGGCAAACGTAAGATTAGCCTTTACCGGGACCAACAAGGCCTAACTGCACAAAAAGTTTAAATTTCAGTCAACCTATATAAAGTTCTCCCTAGCTGACTTCAGGGTAAAAAATTCAGCTATAATCTACTTGCAAGTACTCTCTAGAGTTTCTTTTTTATTTATCAACACATCAAAAGTGATCGACTAAATTTCATCAGGTGGTGATCGACTAAATTTCATCAGGGGGTGATCGGCTTCATCTGATCACCCGCTGACCTCCTGATTTCATCAGGAGATTATCGAATAAATTTATAGATTTATAAATTTACAGACAAGTAGCCATCCAAGAAGAAACAAAGCTCTGAGGATGAATGGCAACAACAACCAATATCCATGAATTCAACTAAATAGCTCTGAAAAAAAAATAAAAGAAATAGATTAAATATAATAATAATAAACAAAATCAATGTAAAAATCAATATCCTAATAAATACTTCCTTAATCTTTTCTTAAATTGCTACTTTTATAGATACTATATGGTATCGAATAATAATAATACAAATGAACAGACATCACAGGTTAACATTCGATATAAAATCTTCAGTTGTCATGGCTGCAATACCAGCTTTTTCCTGTTTTAAATACCTGATACTCCAGGAGTTCCTTTTTTATCTATCAACTCATCAAGGATGATCCACTTAGTTTATTGACGACAGTTAGTCGTTTAAACTTGTTTGAAATTCTTATTGATTATACTTCTTTGCTAAAACGATTCATGTCCTTTGACCTGAAGTTCCTTGCAGATATGTAAGTTTACAACTTAGGTCAATCCTCCATGAGCAACGGAAGCCAGTGAAATCATTTAACTTTATCTAAGTTTAAATGACTTCTTGATTTTACCCTTTGAATAAACATAAGGCATCATCCACAGCAGTGACCTTGAATAAAGTTGAAACTGTCATATTATTTATTATTTACCAGTTTGTCCTGTAATGTTTGGTAGCATTGCCCCTCGTAAATTAGCATCATAATGTACTAATAAATACGGACTAAGATTTTAAGTCGCCTTTTATTCGAATAGGCGCTTCAGTATTTGATTTCTATGGGGTGAAAGGTGTAGTAATTTCGGAATATGAGGGACAAATTTAAAATAAAGTAGGAAGTGAGCAATTTATATACAAAACAACAAATTTATAGGCTAAATCGGTCAAATCTCAAGGCTGGGGGGAGGGAGATAGGGACCAAGAAGCCCCATTACTACATGTGCAATGATTTACACTGTTTTCATTGATTCAAAAGAAATTCTAAGAAAAAAAGGTTGCGCAAATGACACAACAATCCACCCCATTAGCAGGATTCTCTTGCTTGCTCCCTCGTCCAACCAAAAAATCAGAAAAATAAGCTTCAAAATTATCGATTCTCAAAGATATACTAATCAAAGTCATTTTTCAGGCGATTAAATAAAGCTGAAATCTCTTGCATCACATTAACTGCTATATGTGTCATATTCGGTGTCCTCGCTCTGTCTACTGGAGCTCTAATTCCGAGTATAAATAAGAACATTGGATACTGGAACTTTTTTCTAATATCGCTTTGTGTTTACTCCATCAGATTCTTTGGTAAGAAATCTTCATTTTTGTTTCGAATTAATTGTTCAAATTTTGAATTGATTCTAATTTATCTATCTCTTTTTTTTTACACAAAAGTTAGAAAGGAAATAACCGTTTTTTACCATTTCTCTGTTCAATACTTTTCTCCCGTTTTGTTGCACGGATGCCTTCCTCTTACTCACTGTTTTATTTGATTATAGTTGTGATTACAAGTTTATGATGTTATTAATGGAAATTTTAACTAAGTTCAAAATTTTGTTGAATGCAAAAACGCTGCTAAAAATCAATGCAGACGAAGTTACATTTCGCAAATAAAGATGAAAATGCAAATTAGGTTTTTTACACTAAAAATACTTAAGGCCAACTAGACAAAATATGAACAATATGTTATTTTGGCCGATTTGTAGGTTCGAGAACAGTTTTCTTGTTCTTTAATTTTGTATGAGAGTTTCATCCTCTTTACAAAAGACTTGTATTGCTTTGTAGCTAATCTAAATACTAGTAGGGCTTCATGTCGTTCCTCTGACTCTGTAGTTTTTACTTTCTTTAAAAAACTAAATACACCCACCTTTCTAAGTTTACACTCATCATCAAAAGAACCCATTTTCGGTGGTAATGGTTTCAGGACTCGGCCTACCACTTCACGGAGAAATTGCGTCAGTGAGACTGTAACTATATTTGGGTCTAAAGAACTGTCACTTAAGCCTTTTAATTTATCCAAAATCTCTTCTGAACAAAATCGAGCCTTAAGTATTTTATTTGCTTCCTCAGATCAATCCTGACGCAACATTTTTGCCCCTATGGCTTGAGCTATACAGCTAACATGGCGGAGAGAATCCAAATGAGACAGCCTACTAATTTGGAAAGAAAGTTTTATCAGAAAACGATTTGAACCCAGCATGTGGAGAACCTCAAAATCCAAAATGCAAATGCCAAACTCCACACCTACCAATGCATAATCAATAACACGGGATTGGCACCGAGAGGCAAGTGTATTCACCTCTAATTTGGTCCTTGCCAAACCTTCGATTACAAATTGCTAATCCATCATCTTCACCATATGCTAATAAATTTCTCCCCCAGGTGTTTATTCGCCTAGACAAGTCGTCAGTGTTGCTTGACATCCTGGAGACCTCCGGTAGGATTCCTGAATTCGCATCTGAAAAAAAAATCAGCTTTTACCTCTAATAAATCGGAAATATTTTCATTAAATCACCTACTACAACCAGACGGCCCCCTGGAAACTTATGTGTTATAAAGCGCGTTTCTTCATGCAACACAAGCTACTTATCTTTAGAGGAGTGTAAACTGTTTTCAGGTGCAAGATATACAGAACCAACAATAAAAAAGGTATTTCCACACTTAAATTTACCCCAGACTATATTCTCAGATTGGCTGACAAGTCTTACGGCAGAATAAAAGGACTTCCGATTCTATTGCAGAAACACTAGTGGCGACTTCGTGGATCAGGTTTAACTTAGCATCTATTTGTGATAATATTTCTGGAATCACAGTGATCCCAGTTGATTATGCCATTTCCTATCTGTTCATAAACTTCCCAAAAACATTATAATGGGAATAAACAAGAAGAAAAGAAAACTTACTGGCGAGGGGGACAATTGAAACCCCCCCCCCCCACTCTCCAAAAATGCTTTACAATAGTCGACTTTGTCCACTTTGAATTGTTGACCCAATTTATAATGAACTTTGTCAGGTCAAATTACACTGTAATGTATAGCAATCAATCTATATATATATATATATATATATATATATATATATATATATATATATATATATATATATATATATATATATATATATATATATATATATATAAATAAGTTGTATGTGTGTTATGTCTGTCTGTCTGTCTGTCGAGTGACGTCATGTTTATGTGTCGACTGACGTCATGTTTGTCGACTGACGTCATTATAAGGATTGAGCTGTATGCGTCATGAAGTTGTTTGTCGACTGACGTCATGTTTGTCAACTGATGAAATTACAGACCGGGACACCGGGACACAAATGACGACCAGGACACAGGGAATATAAATGACGACCGGGACACTCAAAGAGAAATTACAAACTGGGACACCGGAACACAAATGACGACCGGGACACAGGGAATATAAATGACGACCGGGACACAGGGACACATCATTAGAATAATGAGGTATAGATCTGAATACGGATTGTTTTTCCCATGGACAATTATATGCTGCATGTTCAAGAGTCAGTAAACCTGACAATCTATTTATATGCACAGACAATGGGACAGCGAAAAATGTTGTATATTCGCAAGTTTTACGTAGTTGAAAACATATATATATATATATATATATATATATATATATATATATATATATATATATATATATATATATATATATATATATATATATATATATATATATTTATATATATATATATATATATATATATATATATATATATATATATATATATATATATATATATATATATATATATATGTATATATATATATATATATATATATCTATATATATAAAAATAAGTTGTCTGTCTGTCTGTGGATGGATGGATGGATGTGTCAGGTGACGTCACCTGAAAAAACTGGATTAGGTGACGTCAAAACTGAAAAAACTAAAAAAAGGCAAAAACTACAAAAAAAAACTAAAAACTAATAAAAAAAATAAAAAAGCTAAAAAACTAAAAAAACTATAAAGGTAAAAACCAATAAAAAACTAAAAAAAAAACTGAAAAAACTAAAAAAAGGCAAAAACTACAAAAAAAAACTAAAAACTAATAAAAAAAGTAAAAAAGCTAAAAAACTAAAAAAACTAAAAAAACTAAAAAAAGGTAAAAAACTAAAAAAAATAAAAAATAAAAAAAAACTAAAAAAAAGGAAAAAACTGAAAAATAAGCTAAAATAAAGGTAAAAACCAATAAAAAACTAAAAAAAAAAGGAAAAAACTAATAAATGACGACACTCAAAGAGAAAGCGACCAGGACAAAAGGAATGTTCGATTAGCAATCAACAAAGCACCGGGACACAGGGAGTATAAATGACGACCAGGACATAAGTAAAAAAAAAAAACTATCTATATATATAAAAATAAGTTGTCTGTGGATCTGTGGATCGTGGATCAGGTGACGTCACCTGAAAAAACTGGATCAGGTGACGTCAAAACTGAAAAAACTAAAAAAAGGCAAAAACTACAAAAAAAACTAAAAACTAATAAAAAAAATAAAAAAGCTAAAAAACTAAATAAACTAAAAAAAGGCAAAAACTACAAAAAAAACTAAAAACTAATAAAAGAGCTAAAAAACTAAAAAAACTAAAAAAAAGGCAAAAACTACAAAAAAACTAAAAACTAATAAAAAAAATAAAAAAGCTAAAAAACTAAAAAAACTAAAAAAACTAAAAAAAGGTAAAAAACTAAAAAAACTAAAAACTAAAAAAAAACTAAAAAAGGTAAAAACTAAAAGAACTAAAAAAGAAAAAAATAAATGACGACACTCAAAGAGAAAGCGACCAGGACAAAAGGAATGTTCGATTAGCAATCAACAAAGCACCGGGACACAGGGAGTATAAATGACGACCAGGACACAAGTAAAAAAAAAAATTAACAAAACTAAAAAGAAGGTAAAAACTACAAAAAAACTAAAAAGAAAAAAAAAACTAAAAACTAATAAAAAAACTAAAAAATCTAAAAATCTAAATAAACTAAAAAAGAAAAAAAAAAGGAAAAAAATAAAGGAGAAAAACAAAACTAAAAAACGAATGTATATACAGACCGGTACACCGGGATACAAATGACGACCGGGACACAGGGAATATAAATGACGACCGGGACACAGGGACACAACTACAACGGGGACACCGGGGGAAACAGGGGGATATAAATGACGACCGGGACAAAAAAACTAAAAAGAAAAAAAAACTAAAAACTAATAAAAAAACTAAAAAATCTAAAAATCTAAATAAGCTAAAAAAGAAAAAAAAAGGAAAAAAATAAAGGAGAAAAACAAAACTAAAAAACGAATGTATATACAGACCGGGACACCGGGATACAAATGACGACCGGGACCCGGGACACAGGGAATATAAATGACGACCGGGACACAGGGACACAACTACAACGGGGACACCGGGGGAAACAGGGGGATGTAAATGACGACCGGGACACCGGGACAGGGAATGGTCGATTAGCAATCACCATCAACAAAGCTCAAGGGCAATCATTAGAATCATGAGGTATAGATCTGAATACAGATTGTTTTCCCATGGACCATTATATGTTGCATGTTCAAGAGTCGGTAAACCTGACAATCTATTTATATGCAAAGACAATGGGACAGCAAAGAATGTTGTATATTCGCAAGTTTTACGTAGTTAAAACCATATATATATATCTATCTATATTCACAGGTGGGACATAGGGACACAACTACAATGGCGCGTAACTATTATGGCGCGTAACGACTTACGCGTGCGGGGGGGCTTGGGGGGGGCGCGAAGCGCCCCCACCAACTAGGTGTTGGGGTGGCGCGAAGCGCCACCCCAACAGCTAGTATATATATATATATATATATATATATATATATATATATATATATATATATATATATATATATATATATATATATATATATATATATATCTATTCACTGGTGGGACACAGGGACACAACTACAATGACGCGTAACTAATATGGCGCGTAACGACTTACGCGCGCAGGGGGGCTTGGGGGGTGCGAAGTGCCCCCACCAACTAGGTGTTGGGATGGCGCGAAGCACCACCCCAACAGCTAGTTTCAAATAAAATAGTTAAGTATAACCAGAAACTGGTGTTTCACATAGGTAACTTCAAGTACGCAGATAATTTTTCAATAAATGATGAATTTTGAAAAAAATGGATAGCGTATTGATGATACATTTAGAAACATATCGCACCCATTTTGATTCTATGTACAACTTTTTTTTAATAACTCACTTGTTCAGTCTTTGTGCTTTAGCTTATTTGAAGCTTGCACGCGTGCATAAGGGGTCCCTTGGACTTCCCCCCCCCACCACCTTAAATCTTTTATGATATAATTCTTGAATAAATTCTTGAATGCGTCTGTATTTGTTAGTGTTTTTGTTTTATCCTCTTTCCCTTAAAAATGGCAGTTCCTGCGCTTAGACCCATTTCGGACATTATATTAGCAAAATAGACTAAACAAAAAAAGTTTAAGTCTAAACAATAAATATTAGAAAATCTGTCTTTCTAATACATTTTTTTCAGAGCATCCAACTTAAAAAGAATATTACAGGCATACTTTTTCTGATAGTTTTTGTACACACAACTCTAGAATTACAACAGATTTTTTGTCTTTTAAATTAGATGGCGCTCACATTTATATTTCGATTCTCAAAAAATAGGTGTTTTGCTATCAAGTTGACAGACTGGAAGAATTAAGAACGACTTGCACTAGTTAAAAGGACAAATTTTGACATAACTGGTAAATTCATCAAACAAAAGTCGTACATTAATGTGTTTTTAGAATAGTTTGCGTATGCAAAGTAGCTTTAATCTTCGGTCCCTATAGATATGTTAAACATACATGATTTTGTATCTTATAGAGATAAAAGTGCATTTTTGTAGTTCAATGGAGCAATCCAAACCGAAGATTTTCAGATCATTTCATTTTTTTTAGAAGGGATGATGAATTTCTAAATCATCAATGCCAAAAGTATTTGGGGATTGAACCAAATTAAAAATCACACTAGGGATCGTTAAACTAGTCCATTAGCCTTTTTCTTTTTAATTTTTCCTTTTAATTACGATATAACTTCATAAAAATATTTTATTCTTTCGATCTAAATTTTGCAAGTCGACAGATCTCTGAGATTACGGCAGACAAAAAATTAATTCTTCGACACTGCAAGAAACTGCCGTCCCAGAGAGAGGTTATTTTACAAGATTTAGTAAGTTTTCTTCAATGGGAAACAAAGGCACAAAAAAGGACAAAATATTGGGAATTTTTTCATTTCATTTATTTATCTGTTTTTTATTTCCAGACGACATGAAATTTTTAACACAGAGTTTCCCTACAGACTGTAGCACAATTTCTTTAGAATATTGGTTTTTCTATCGTGCTTTCGCACCATTTATAGATATATAAAAAATATATGTTAAATTCATCACCGAAATAGGATTGTTTATTAGGATCTTAAAATCATGTTTCTACATTGTAATACCACAATAAATGTTCTAAAAGAATGCAGCCTAGACATTCTATGAATTCCAACTAGAAGTTATAAGAGGAAACTTTTATCTTATATTTATTCTGTCACAGAACTTTCAAGCAATAACGGTCCGTGAAGGGACAATATGTCTAACTTCTACAACCAGCTCTTTCGTAAACCTGTCTTTTTCTCTAATAATTTCAAGATAATTTTAAGTCGAAACGATATATCGAAACATCCAGGGCAATGTACGTTAAGTAAAGAGTGACCCTTTCTAATAGTAGCTGAAGCTCTAAAAGGCAGAAGTCTGAAAGGGATGCATGCTACATCATAGGAATTTATTTTTATGTGGATTCCAAATAGGAAACTTTCGTCAACTTTAAAGACGCTCATCAATAGCTATTAACATTATTAAACTAGAACGTTTTTATGGTTTTAGAGAGATAGGCCCAAAGAGGATGACAGAGTGGTCCCTAAACTATTTTGTAGTCACTAAAAAGTGAGCAATTAATATAGACTATTCTTTGCTAATTTTACTGAGCTACTTCAATGAAAGCAACATACTCTAGATCTTTCGTGGGGGGGATGGGGAGATTGGCTGGCTTCAATAGAATACTTTTAACGCTTTGTTTCCCAAATGCAAACCAGAAGTGAACCTTGTCACTAGCAGTTTAAAAAAACAAAATTGTTTTGATTAAAGAAAACAAAATAGCGATGCAACGCCCAGAAATCATCCTAACTATGAGGGGGTTGTCACCCCTTCGGCCACCAGTTCTTTTGGGTGATGTTTAATTTAATTTAAAATGCAACATTTGGTGAATGAAAGGGTCAAATTGTTCAATCACAAACTAGACTTCAGGTTAAAAACGGGATGTTGAAGGGCTGTAATATCTACCCCTCTCAAACAAGCAGTAATAATTCCTTCTAAAAATCTCACTAAGGAGTAACTTTATACCTTATAGCCAAACGTGAAGCTCACCCTCTCCCAATCCCACTCTTTAACTTGTTGTTTGCATTTAGATTTATTAATTGTAAGAGAAATAAACCCAAAAGACGGCGTTCATTTTCAAAATACTAGGATATAAAACTAAATCTTTAGCCTGGAAACGAGGCGGGGCGTGAAGAGACGTGAGGAGAAAAAACAAAATTTTACATTAAATTGTCTTTAAAATTAAAAGACAAATTTTAAATAAAAGCAACAATTAGCGTTAGAGCTTAAACTAACAGAATTATCCTATATATGCGCAATGAAAAACATCACGATAAACTATACACTATACACGATACATTTTAATTTGTGATTTCCTGAAACTTTTTTTTAAAATACAGCAAGGATAATCATCTATTAAATGTAGAGTATTTATTTAAGGTTTGTTTTTCAAAGTATTTGAGCTAAGTTTTTTATTGTTTAGACCAAAAACAACCAAAGGAAGCACTTTAATTTTCGAAGCAAGTTAATAAAAGTTTTAATTTAGGGGAGAAAATGGCTGAGGAGGTTTCAAACCCCTTTCGTATTTTGGGTAAATCTTTATGTGTCTTAACGTTGATATTTACTTTCATCCAAGGAAGGAATAAGGTCCTTGAAGGATTCTAATTGGACTTTAGTATATCCACTAAGGACTTTTGTAGTCCTTTTCCGTTCATTAATTTAAAAAAACTTTCCAAAAAAGAAGTTTTCTAAAGAAAAGTAAAGGACATAATAAACTTAAGATCAAAAGAAATAGAAACCTACAATAACTCAAACTCAAAACGACCAGAAATTACTATTAAAGAATAAATGAAACACTAAACGAACAGAAATTAAATAATCAGTCGTAGCAAACAATCAAATAATGGTTACTGTTATAAATGATTAAATAAATCTTAAAATGACTGAAATTTAAATTGAATATGCAAATCCAGCTTGGAATGAACAAAAATCTCTACAAAAAAGAGTTCGGATTTTGCCTCCTTCTTTCACTTTAAAAGTCTGACTCATTTATGTTAGTAATTATTGTTTGTTTGTTTTCTACAATTGTTTATTTAATTTAAGTTTTTTTTGGGTTTCATTTATGCCTCAATAGCAAAATATTTCTGTTCATTTTAAGCTTGACTTGTATATTCTACTTAAGCTTTACTCGTTTTGCGATTTATTTATCTGTTTATATTAGTACCTGTTGTATGTTTTTTGCTATGATTGTTTATTTAATTTCTGTTCGTTTTGGTTTCATTCATTCTCTAATAGTAATTTCTGGTTGTTTTGAGTTTGGTTTATCGCAGGTTTCTATTTCTTCTGATCTTATGTTTTAATATGACCTTTACTTTTCTTTAGAAAACTTCCTTTTTGGAAAGTTTTTTTTTAATTAATTTCTGTTCGTTTTTAATTGCCAAAGTTCAAGTTTTTCAAAATTTCCTATTTCAAAACATTTTTTTATTCGAGAATAAATTAACAGTTTTGGTTAGAACTAATAAATTAAACTGAATATTAAATATATAACGATATTAATCGCGGAAAGCTCACCAGCTCAACATTTTGTTTCATCCAGGCCGAATTTAAAGCTTTGACGCCTCTGGGTCCAAGCGTTTTTGCCGCTCCGTTTTTGCAAAATTTTCGTGGAAATCTAAAAAAAATTTGGGAATAGTTTAAACCGCAGATCCTAATAGGCTTATTGGTAAATCCTGGTCTGGTTTCACTGCAATTTTCATTTTATTTTTTAAACTTGTACCGTTAGAGAAATGGGCTGTAACCATACTCTTGTTTGTAGTGTTGACACCATTTCGTAGAAGTGCACAGCCCTTACTCCCTGAAAACGACCGCGGTCTAACAACCTATCCTTAATCCAATTCTTATTTTTGTTTGAATTATGTTCTCCCAATTATTATTATCCCAATTACTTAAGTAAGAGAATGATAATTTTAAGAAAAAGAGTTAGTTATTTATGATACTTTTACCGTTAGGGAAACGGGCAGCAGCCATACTCTTGTTTGTAGTGAAGACACCATTCATTAGAAATACCTAACCTCTACTCCTTGAAGAGGACTGTGGTCTAACAATCAATCCTTAATTCAATTCTCACTTGTCTTCGAATTCTGTTCTCCAAATTATTATAATCAATAAAAAGGTAAACTAATTTTGCCGAACTTGTAGCCACTTAAGTAAGAGAATCATAACTCGAAGTAAGAGAATTGGTTATTTAAGTAACAGAATGATACTTTCACAGTTTGGGAAACGGACAGTAGCCTTACTCTTGTTTGTAGTGAAGACACCATTCATTGAAGTACATAAGCCCAATTCTTTAGAAAGAATTGAAGAGAAAACTTTCGGAGCGCTTTTTTTTAAATAATTTTTGTTCGTTTTTGATTGTAAAAAGTTTCAAGTTTTTAAAAACTTGCCATTCCAAAATAAGATTTTTTTTCAACAACAAACTTTCAGCAAAGTATCAAAACTAGTATCAAAGTACCAAAGTATCAAAGTAAAGAAAGGATTAAAGTTAACAAGGTATCAAAGTAAACCAAGTTTTAAAGTAACAATAAGCAACTTGCAGAACTTATAGCCCTTGCACCGTAAATCGGAGTTACCACGTAAATCACTAAATCCAAGTATCAAAGTAAACAAAGTATCAAAGTAACAATAAACAATAATTGAGTTCCGTAACTCAGAGCCATTTCCCTGGGCTTGGGGGGAGTCTACCCTGAAATCATAGTTATTTAGCCTTTGAAATATTCTGAACGAAATGGCTATTTCCAAATTTTGACCGGATGCCCTTCGGGAAAATGAAACGTGGGCTAGTTGAGCATTGATCACTTTTGACTCTCAAGAAAGAGCTAGAAGTTTCAATTTCCGATCGAATGAGCCCCCTCCAAAGCAAATACACCCCCCCCCCCTTTCCACATAACCTTATTTTCTAATAATGGGCAACTTACACAAGTTATAATCCTTGTGCCGGGGGATAGGGAAGATTTCTCAACCCCTTATTTACAGGAATTTGAATTTTGGACTATCTTGAACAAAATGGCTATTTCAAAATTTTAATACGATGAATTAGGAGTAAAAAGGCACAACGGGGGGGGGGGGTGCTTGTTGCTTTTTGATCACTTTCAATTCCTAAGATCTTTAAACTGAAATAAGTTACAATTCCTGTGCCGGGTGCTATGGAGGATTTCTCAACCCCTAATTTATAGTAATTTGAATTTTGGACTATTTTGAACAAAATGGCAAAATTATTGTCGAATGTATTGGGGGTTATAACGTGATGGGGGGGGCTGATACCATCTGATCACTTTTGATGACTCTTAAAAAAGTAACTAGAACTTTCAGTTTCCAATTAAACGAACCATCTCTGAAATTTATACGATCCCCCCTAACATAAAACCTTATATGCCCTCGGGGCAGAGCTTATAACTCTTGCCCTTGGGCTCTGGAGGGATGTGTCGACCCGGAGTTTTTTTTATATGATCTTTAAACTATTTAGAATAAAAAAGCTACCTCAAAATTTTGATTGGATTCACTTCAATGAAAAGGGCCTTAGGGGGGGGGGGGCTAGTTGCCCTCCGGTCACTTTTGACTCTTGAGAAGGGCTCTAAAAATCTGATTTACAATCTAATAAGCTTCCTCCGAAGTTTATACGACCATCTCTTCCATAAAAACCTTATATGCCCCCAGGGCACACTTTACAACAGCTTTCCCGGAATCTCGGGGAGGGATTGGTTTTATCCTTGGAGTTTTGTTATAGTATCTTTGGTCTATTTTAAACAAAATGGCTATATAAAAATTTCGATTGGATGCATTTGGGGAAAAGAAAGTTGGGAGAGAGGGGGGGACTTGTCGCCATCGGATCACTTTTGACTCTTAAAAGGTGAATTAAACTCTTAAAAGGTGAATTAAAACTTTCAATTTCTAATCATTTGAACCCCCTCCAAAGTTTATACGACCACCTCTTCCATAAGAACCTTATATGCACCCGTGGCATAAGTTACAACCCTTTCCCTGACTCTGGGTGGGGGGATGTTGAAAACGAAGTTTTTGTTATGGACTGTTTCAAACGAACTGGCTGTCTCATAATTTTAATTTTATGCATTTAGGGAGGAGGTGTTTTTGTCGGGTGGGGGGGGGTTTGTACCCTCCGCTAACTTTTTACTCGTAGTAAGGTAACTATAACTTTCAATTTCCAATCAAATGAGTCACTTTCGAAATTTACACGGCCATCCCTTACATAAAAACCGTATACGCCTCCGAGGCATAACCTACAACACTTGCCCCTGGACTTTTGGGGGCTGTGTGGACACCGGAGTTTTTGTTATCCAATGTCTGAGTTATTGAAAAATAAGTGGTTCTCTCAAAATTTGTGTCGGATGAATTTGAGGAGAGACGGCTAAGACGGTTGCGCTCGGATCTCTTTCTGACTCGTCAGAAAGTGAACTAAAACTTTCAATTTCTAATCAAATGAGCCACCTTCAAAGTTTTTACTACCGCCCCTTACATAAAAATCTATGTCTCCAGGGCATAACTTGACACTTGCCCCCGGGCTCTGGAGGTTTGTGTCCACCCCAGAGTTTTGAACTATTTTAAAAAATGGCTATCTCAAAATTTATATCGGGTGGTTTTGACGAAAAAGGGCGGGGGGGGGGACTAGTTGCCCTCGGATCTCTTTTGACTCTTAAAACGTGGAACTAGAACTTTCAGTTTCCAATCAAATGTGCCCTCTCCGAAGTTTGTACGAGTATCCCTGCCATAAGAACGATATATGCCCCCAGAGCATAACTTACAGCGCCTGCCCCCGGGCCTGGGGGGTTGTGTCGATATCACAGTTTTTCTTATCTGACCTTTGAACTGTTTTTAACAGAATGGTTATTTGAAAATTTACATCAGATGGGTTTGGGGGAAAAAGAGCGTGGAGGGGCTAGTTGCCCTCAGATCCTTTTTGACACTTAAAAAGTGAACTAGAACTTTCAGTTTCCAATCAAATGAACCCTCTCTGAAATTTATACGAACATCCCTTTCATAAGTACCATATATGCCCCATGTACGTAACTTACAACACCTGCCCCCGGGCCCTGGGAGGTTGTGTTGACACCGGACTATTCGTTATCTGATCTTTGAACTATTTTAATAGAATGGCTATCTCAAAATTTGTACCGGATTGGTTTGGGGAAAAAGGGCATGGGGGGACTAGCTGCCCTCCAATCTCTTTTGAATCTTAAAAAGTGAACTAGAACTTTCAACTCTCCGTCAAATGAGCCCTCTCTGAAGTTTATACGAGTATCCCTTCCATAAAAACCTTATATGCCCCGGGTCATAAATTACAACGCCTGCCACCGAGCGCTGAGTGATTGTGTCTACCCTGGAGGTTTTCTTAATATAATCTTTGAACTATTTTTAATAAAATACTATCTCAAAGTTCTTATCGGATGGGTTTGAGGAAAATAGGGCTTGGAGGATGAGGCTAGTTGCCCTCCGATCTCTTCTGACTCTTAAAAAGTGAAAACGAACATCCAGTTTCCAATAAAATGAGCCATCTCTGAAGTATATTCGAGCATCACTTCCATAAGAAACATGTATGCCCCCAGAGCATAGCTTACAACGCCTGCCTCTGGGCCCCGGGGGATTGCGTAAACACCAGGGTTTCTGTTTTCTAATTTTTGAACTATTTTTTAAAGAACCGGCTATCTCAAAATTTGAATCGAATGGGCTTGGGAAAAAGGCCGTGGGGTGGGCTAGTTGCCCTCTGATATCTGACCTTTGAAGTATTTTTGTAAAATGGCTATCTCAAAATTTTTATTGGATGGGTTTGGCGGGAAAGGGTGGGGGCGCAAGTTACCCTCGGATCTCTTTTGACTCTTAAAAATTGAACTAGAACTTTCAATTTCCGTTCAAATGAACCCTCTGTGAAGTTTATGCTAGCATCCCTTTCATAAGAACCATATACGCCCCCAGGCCGTAACTTACAACACCTATCCCCCGGGCCCTAGGGTGTTGTGTTGACACCGGAGTTTTTGTTTTCTAATTTTTGAACTGTTCAAAAAGAACCGGCTATCTCAAAATTTGTATCGGATGGGTTTGGGAAAAAAAGACGTGGGGAGCTAGTTGACCTCCGATATCTTTTGACTGTTAAAAAGTGAACTAGAACTTTCAATTTCCAATCTAATGAGCCCTCTATGAAGTTTATATGAGCATCCCTTCAACAAAAACCATATTTGCCCCCTGGCATAACTTAGAACGCCTGCCTCCAGGTCCCAGGGAGTCTTATCGACACTGCAGTTTTTCTTGTATGACCTTTGAACTATTTTCAACAAAATGCCTGTCTCAAAATTTTTATTGGATGGGTTTGGGGGAAAAAGGTTTGGATGCCTAGTTACCCTCGGATCTCTTTTGACTCTCAAAAAGTGAACTAGGACTTTCAATTTCCAATCAAATGAGCCTTCTCTGAAGTTTACACGAGCATTCCTTTCATAAGGAAAGTATATGTCCCCTGGGCATTACTTAAAACGCTTGCCCCCGGGTCTCTGGGCTCTCTCGACACCTGAGTTTTTGCTATCTGACCTTTGAACTATTTTTAACAAAATGGATATTTCAAAATTTTTATCGGATGTATTTCGGAAAAACGAGTGTGGAGGGGCTAGTTACTCTCCAATCTATTTTGACTTTCAAAAACTGAACTAGAACTTCCAATTTCTAATCAAATGAACCCTTCAGATGTTTATACGAGCATCTCTTACTTAAGAACCATATATGCCCCCAGGTAATAACTTACAACACCTGACCCCTGGGCCTGGGGGGTATTGTCGACATCGGAGTTTTGTTATATGATCTTTGAAATATTTTTAATAAAATAACTATCCCAAATTTTATCGGATACATTTGGGAAAAAGGGCGTGGGAGGACTAGTTGCCCTCTGATCACTTTTGACTCTTAGAAAGAGCGCTAGAACTTCCGAGCTCCAATCAAATGAGCCCCCTCCAAAGTTTTTGCAACGACCCCATCCATATGAAGTGTCTCTGGAAAAAAAGTGGGACTACGTCAAACAAAACCGAAACATAAGATGGATATAGAAGAAGGAAAGCCATCGTAAGAACGCTTAATTCTTGCTGCATTCTTACCTATATTCATATTTTTCATATATGAGGAAATGCAAGAAACATGCCCTTATGTGGCCCACAAGCCAGCCATAAAAAAAAAGCCAAAAATAGGCTCGAAACAAATTAGGGAGTGCTAATGGTGACCACGGCAATATAATTATTTTTTAACACCCTTATTGTCACCTTGCCTGACTGCCGTGCTTAACACAAAAGAGGCACAATTTGGCTATTTAAAGATAGAATTCTTTATTAGAACACGTCTAATAAAGATAGAATTAGTCGCTAATTTCTAGGGTAAATTTGAGAAGGCTATTCAATATTCAGTGAAAGAAGATAGGTGGAATGCATGGGTGACTTCTTGGTCGTAAAAATGTTTATTAAAAAAAAAAAAGCTTTGGTGTTTACTATTGAGGATTTTAATGACGCCCATTTTTTTGTTAATTTTTTTTGGATTTTAGTTATTCTATTAAAGAGTAAGACTGAGCAACATGAAAACCCTTAAATAAATTTTTAAAATGAGCTAGGTTTTTAGTGATAATTATATTAGTGCAGGATTAATCTTTCATCTAAGCAGAGAAAAAAAGAGCATTTTTAACATTCAGGACAGCGATACTGAATGGAATCTTTTTCAGACTTTTTGGGTTAGAGACACTAAAAACTTACCCTAGACTTCAGACTGAAATGTATGCAGTCCTGCTTTCAATGTCACATTCCTCCTCCATGGCAACATTGCCTAAAAGCTGTTCAAAATACTAGACAAATTAGACAAACTAATTTGACACCAGTAGATTTACTTTAAGAAAATTTCATAACATTTTAAACCATCGCTTATTGTTATACCAGGAGCATATTCTTAAGTGCTTCATGTCTCTGATGAATCGTCAGAATAGTATTCATTTTTTGCAATCAAAAAGTATGCACAAATGAGCAGCATTTCTCTTAAATGCAGTACACTCCTCCTTTCCTCCACCCACCAACAAAAGTTGTTGAAATCTCTAGCAGAAAATGTGGTCAGAAATAATTCAAAGACAAATTACCAACCAGTTGCAATAGCCCTACTTGTGTAATAAGCTTGGATATGTTTATTTTTATGTAGAACTTGGGTAATAAACGTGGATATCCCTATTTCTAATAAATAGCTTGTTCAGAGAACATAGCAACTGAGTCACGAACGCTAAACTTGTTTTTGTTGTGAAAGTTGGGATGCCTGACTCCTCTGTACCAGGGACTTGCGGTCTTACTTTTCGGGCTATTTTGTAAAGCAATTTTGTGGCCCTTTTTGGACCCCATCTTCTGGCGGACCAACATGTTTTTCATGCTTTGGCGTTCACTTGGTTCAAAGACCTTGGCCAGGATTCAGGCCGGTAAAAGTAGTTTCTCGGCTTCATTTTCTGGGAAAATATTTGTTTTTCACAATTCTTCATTGTACATTGGAGTTCTCTTATTCCAAAGAATTAAGGATATCAAGTTCCATGCAGTTAAAAAAAATTGATCTTTTTTTGGGCCTCATTGCCAGGTGAATCAGTATTTTTAGAGGGGGGGGGGGGTCTAAACATTTTTCAGGTATAAATTTCGAGGTAAGAGAAAAATGTGTTTTTGACAATTTTCAAGTTCCAGTTTTGTTGGGTCCGTGTTTCCAACTTTTTTTTCATATTTATGGTTGCCTTAGAACACAAATTTACAGATATAAGTTTCAAGCTGTTAGAAAAAGTTTTTGTTTCTTTTTCGGACTCTACTTTTGGGTTACCAACTTTTACTATTTTTCTTCTGCATTGGTTTTTTTTCTCAAGTACTTAAGGATATAAATTTCAAGCCAATCGGAAAGCAAAATTTTCATTTTCCTTGGCTTCGTTTTTGAGAGTCCCTGTCACGAGACTAAATTTTTTCTTTTATAGTAATGTCTGCTTCTCCAATACACTTATTAGTTTGGATCTATTAAAAAAAAATCGGCTGTCTTTTGTATTACACTTCCAGTCAAGTCGAAAGTTTCCAGTCAAAGTTTTCTTTACTGGAATGCCCTTAGCTCATGGAATTTCAGATGTGACCTATATACCAATTGAAAGTGTTTTTTTTTTTTTTTTTTTTTTTTTTTACATTGGGATTTATCCAGTTCAAGAAATTTAGAGTGCAGATTTCAACCTTACCTTGTACCTAAGATTCTCCTGTGCCTCCAATGGCGCTTAGGACATCCAAGAAGACTCGCTAGTCATTTTCGACCGCTGCTGTTGCCCGGACATCTTCCCATTTTGGTTGGATTGAGACATTGAGATTTGTAAGTTCTGCCCGCAAGTTGCGTCGTAGGGTGTTCTGGGGTGTCCTCTTCTTTTGATGCCACGTGGCACCTACTGAAGAATGACCTTTGGTAGTTGAGTTTCGGGTATACGGATCGCATGAACGGAGTATTTCCACGTCCTATATTTGATCCATTTGGTTATCTGTGGCTGAGATATCTTCTGTCGTACTGCAGTAGTCGTTACTTTTTGGGACCCGTGAATATTATAATGTGCCTTAAACATGTATTTTAGAAGGCGAGAAGTTTCTATTCAAGTTGGTCATCTACGTGACAGGTTTCAGAACCATAGCAAAGCGTCGAGAGGATATTGCTGTTGGACAGCCTTAACCTGGGTCGGAGAGAGTACTTCTGACTGGCTGAAATTTGAGACCGTTTCCTGAAAGATCAATTAGCCCCACCGATTCATGTCTCGCTGACAAAATCCTGAGTTGTGGATGGTAGGCTACTTCCTAAGTACTTGAACTCCAAGACTTGCTGTATCGTCTGGTTATTGCATCGTAGATCAAGTGGATATCTAGTGTTTCTCCATACTTTTTGTTTTATTGGCATTTATCTTAAGGCCAAAAGGTTCGGAGGTAATGCTGGAGCTTTTGTATGCGGGGCTATAGGACGTTGATATCGTCAGTGAACTCATCATCTCCGTGTCTCTTATCACCCAACTGGATTCCATGTCCGTCGCAGGTCCGGAGAATATAATCAGTGATGTGGATAAATAGCAGTGATGATAGCATATAACCTTGCTTTACCCCTGTCATGATGGAAAAGTAAAGGGTTCTCCTGTCACTTGTCTTCACGCAGCACTCTGTGTCTTCGTAGAAGGCTTCAATGATTCGGATGACCTCATTAGGAATACCGTAGTATTGCAGAACCTTCCAAAGTGTTTGTTGATCTACCGAATCGAAAGCCACCTCGAAGTCTACGAAGACCAAGTGCAGCTTATTGTACCATTCATTCGCTTCTTCTAGCATCATTCTAAGAGTAAAGACGGAATCGGTGCATGATCGGTTTGGCCGAAATCCATTTAGCTCCTATGGAGGTGTTAATTCAACGCTGGCTTGATTCTGTTAAAGAGTATAGTTGCCAATAGATTGCTAAATGTTGATACAATGGTGATATCCTCTTCAGTGTTTGCACTTTGCAGTGTTGCGAATTTCTTCTGTTCTCCAAATCATAGATAAAAACATAGGCCACATAGTTATGCATGCAGCAACTGAGTATTTAATCATTTCTGCCGCAATCTAGTCTTCCCCTTGGGACTTTCCAGACTTCCGCTTCTTAGCCACCTTTAGTATTTCCCCACCAGAGGGTGCTTTGGTATCGACGGCTAGATTTAGAAATGGCGCGTCTGGTATGTCTGGTGGATCAGCAGGTTGTGTTCTATTTAATAGCTTTTAGAAATGCGTTGCCCAGGCTTCGTTCACTTTATCAAGATCAGTAAAAATCCGGATTCATCTTTGACGAGTCCATCTGTTTTTGGACGATTTCCAACTATCTCACTACTGATGTGGTCCCCTGACCGAGAGTCTCCTCGCTTAGCAGCTTCTTCGGCCTTCTGAGCTTTCTGTTCAATGCTACGACGGTTATCAGCGCGGACGCTCTTCTTTATAGTCTTAACAAGCATAGCATACTCTAGTTCAAGAGGGTTGCTCGCATCACGGGAAAGAGTGTTGAGAAGTGATTTCTTCTTGTCAGCTCTCTTCTCAGTCAGATCCCACGATTCGACGGACATCCATTCATTCTTTGGTGATTTTTTCATACCAAGGGTTGCGGTTATAGGTTTTCAAAGGTTTTTCTGATTATAGGCTTTTCTGACAGCAGTCCCAGCTGCCTCTGGGGTCTCATTTCGCAGTAGATCAAGGGTTTCAAACCTGTTAGTCAGTTTTAGCACAAACTGACCAGATTTATAGGTCACTCAATTTTTCACATTCATAAGGTCTTTGCCTAGTTTACAACTTTACTCTGATTTTGCAGCCATCAGGCTATGGTCAGAGAAGCAATAAGAGCCTCTAAATGCGCCCATATCACATAGCAGCGTCTGCCACCTCTTACTAATAAAAAAGTGGTCGGTCTGGTTTTTTGTGTTTCCATCAGGTGAAGACCAGAAGTACTCGTGTATTTCTTTATGGGTGAAGAGAGTGCCGCCAACACCATGCCGAAGGACTGAGTCATTTCAATAAACAACTCTCCATTTTGTTTTATTCTCCAAGACTCTGGCTGCCAAGGACTTCGACACAATAATCTTTGTCACTGCCAAACTTCGCATTGAAATCTCCCCTGACACATAGAATGTTATTTCTGGGCACATCTGTAAGGACAGATGTCAATTCATTGTAAGAACGTGTCTTTCTGATCGTCTGTGGCTTCACTAGTGGGTGCATAGCACGCAACCAGGGTCATTTTGGCATATTTCTCATGGAATCGATCAGACGTAATGCGGTTGCTCACGAATTTCTAGCTAACTAGTGATTTTGCCATAGGTTTTGAAATGACTACGGCCACTCCAGTATCTCGTCGTGTTTCATGGCGGCTGAAGATTAAGGTTTTTCCACCGCTGAGGTGTTGCTTTCCATTTCCCAGACATCGCACTTCTGAGAGGGCCTTGATGTCTAGCCATATGCGGGTCATCTCCTTCCCTAGCTCTTCTGCCTTCCAAAGCTTTACTAGCGTTCGAATGTTCCAAAATCCAATTTTCAGTGGTTTTCTTATTCAAAATCTTGTCCGTTGGGTGGGTGTATGGAGTCGTAATTGAAAAGGGAATTCCACCTGTATTTTCTCGGATGTTTCTTTTAACATACGTTTTTCCAAGGGGCAGGCTGCTAGACCACCACGAAAACCCTCCTCCTTTCATGTAGGCTTGGGACTGGCTGTAATTACTTGCAGGCGGAGTTTAGCTGATGACAGATAAAGAAATGATTATTGATTTCTTTAATTGATAAAGAAATTTGGTCTTTACAGGGGCCCTTGTCCCCAAACTTTTTTGTACGAAGGTTCACTTTGTCCAGGCACTTGGGGTTTGAAGTTTCCAGCCCTTAAGAAAGAAAATATTTTTGCCCTTCTTTGGAACTCATGTTCAATCGAACTAACAGGATCTTCTCGGCACAGGAACTGATGAATGTTGATTTCAAGCCATTCGGAAAAGAAGATTTTTTTTTTTTTTTTTTTTTTGCTCTTTTTGCGATCTATTTTTGGGAAAAACAAAATTTTTCTTCCGCATTGAGTCAGCTGGGCTCAAGGACTTTAGGATAATAGTTTTGATTTGATTTGAAAACAAACTGCTTTGGCCCTCTTTGGGGATTTAGTTCGGGGGCCCATACCCCAAATAAATTTTTTGATGAACATTAGGTTCTTCTTGGCCCTGGAACTCACGATTGTAAGTTTCAAAATGATTAAGGATAAAAAGTATGCCGGTACATCTGCGGCCCCCCCGAGCACATTTCCTCATTCGAAAAACATTGATGTTTAATGACTTTTTGATCAAATTGATGCATAGATTTGTTGATGGAATGATTCCTGAAAGTGCCAAGTCAATCGAAAAGCCAAGAACAAAAATATACATTTTGTAAACATTGTGAAATTTTCATAATTTGGGGCTATCGTTCTAAATATTCTGAGAAAATGGCTATCTTTAGCTTTACAGGCTAAACCTTTTTTGAATTAAATTCTAAAAATAGCTTATGCCAGATTTGCCTGTCACTCAGACTATATGTCTCGGCTTTTATCTCCAATTAGCCATGGTTTGATGACAGCTTGATTTTAATTGAAAATCAACGGACTTGGTCTCAGACCTCGGACCTCTCGGTCTCGGGTCTCGGACAACGGACCTCGGCCGCCAGATTTGCCTCTCACTCAGACTGTATGTCTTGACTTTATCTCCAATTAGCCATGGCTTGATGGCAACTTGATCAAACAGTTCGTGGTAACGAACTGTAGTAAGGAGCGACCCGGCTCAATAGTAAACGAAAGTCTAAAAAACGAAATTTTGATACTAAAAGATACATCAAAAGAATTGGATTTCCATGCTGATTTTAAATATATAAGTTTCATCAAATTTAGTCTTTGTCATCAAAAGTTACGAGCTTGAGAAAATTTCAAGCTCCTATCCACAAAAATGTGGAATTTCGTATTTTTTGCCAGACGATAGATCACGGGTGCGTGTTTATTTGTTGTTGTTTTTTTCTTTTCCCAGGGGTCATCGTATCGACCACGTGGTCCTAGAATGTCGCAAGAGGGCTCACTCTAACGGAAATGAAAAGTTCTAGTGCCCTTTTTAAGTGACCAAAAAATTAGAGGGCACCTAGGCCCCCTCCCACGATCAATTTTTACCCAAGTCAACGGATCAAAATTTTGAGATAGCCATTTTGTTCAACATAGTCACAAACCGTAACAACTATGTCTTTGGGGATGATTTACTCCCCCACAGTCCCCGGGGGAAGGGCTGCAAGTTACAAACTTTTACCATTGTTTACATACAGTAATGGTTATTGGGAAGTGTACAGACGTTTTCAGGGGGATATTTTTGGTTTGGGTGGGGGGTTGAGGGAAGGGGGCTATGTGGTAGGATCTTTACTTGGAGGAATATGTCATGGGGGAAGAGAAATTCAATGAAAAGGGTGCAGGATTTTCTAGCATTACTATAAAAAAAAATAATGAAAAAATAAACATGAAAAAGTTTTTCAATTGAAAGTAAGGAGCCGCATTAAAACTTAAAACGAAAAGAGATTATTACGCATTTGAGTTGTTCTTATCCTCCTAAATACCTCGCTCTTTATGCTAAAGTATCTTTAGTAGTTTCAAATATTTATTCTACGGCCTTTCTGATTCAGGGGTCATTCTTAAAGAATTGGGACAAAACTTAAACTTTGGTGTAAAGAGCGAGGTATTAACGAGGGGACAGACCCCTTCATATACATAATAAAAATATAAGAATATAGAAGTTTGTTACGTAGGTTAATTCTTAAGTTACGTGTATTTTTACTAATGAAAACGTTCGTTAAAAATTAAAAGTTTTAGTTGCCTTTTTAAGGAACCGAAAAATTGGAGGGCAACTAGGCCTCCTTCCCCACCCCTTATTTCTCAAAATCGTCTGATCAAAACTAAGGGAAAGCCATTTAGCCAAAAAAGAATTAATATGCAAATTTCATTTAAATAATTTATGTGCGGAAAGCCAAAATCAAACATGCATTAATTTAAAAAACGTTCAGAAATCAAATAAAAAAAACTAGTTTTTCTAACTGAAAGTAAGGAGCGACATTAAAACTTAAAACGAACAGAAATTACTCCGTGTATGAAAGGGGCTGTTCCCTTCTCAACACCCTGCTCTTTACGCTAACGTTTTTGACTGTTTAATAAAGTAGAATTGAGAGAAAGAGTCAAACTTTAGCGTATAGAGCGGGACGTTGAGAAGGGGACAGCCCCTTTCATATACGGAGTAATTTCTGTTCGTTTTAAGTTTTAATGTCACTCTTTACTTTCAGTTAAAAAAACTAGTTTTTTTTTTATTTAATTTTAATTCAAAAACCAACAGACTTGGTTGATTTCATCAAGTTGCCATCCAGCCATGGCTAAATGTACATAAAGCCAAGACAGATAGTCTGAGTGGGAGGCAAATCTGGTATCTTTTAGGATTGTATAAAAATGATGTCATTTCACTAGTTGATAGATAGGTCTATAATCCGCCCGTCCATACATCCATCCTAGGGCAGAACTAAGGTAGATGTTTCTTTCAGTAATTTATCGCTCATAAAAGAAAATTGTCATAGTTATCTGCAATATAAGCAACCTGTACATTTTCGCAAAACCATAACGTAAGGTCACAAGGAGGATGGCATGAAGGGGTTTATAGGGAGGTGCAACCCCAATCAAGGCAGACTATTTATATATGTATTTCAAATTTTGGTACACACTTGTTTTCACAATTTTAAAAATTCCATCCTTGTTCCTATCGAACGTGACAACTGTTCATTCTCCCTTCCAATCTCCAAACTTCTCAAATATAACTCATTTAATCCCTTGATTTTGAAAATTTAAGTCATCTTCATAAGTCGTATATTTCGTGAATAATTGGAAGTGAGTTCCCAGCAACGGTGAGCCTTTTTGAAACTTACTATAACTTCCAACTTTGACAAGGCTATAAACTCGGTTAAACTTAGCTGACAATCTAAATTAAACAACAAGAATCCTATACATTAAACTTTGAATGGCTAAGGCCTAATTAGAATCTTAGCCAAAAAGTTAAGATGCCTCACAATAAAAAATAAGTGCAGCTTTTTGCATATCATGTTCTCTGAGAAAGTGCGTTATCGTTAGATTTTACTTTCATCTATAAATCTTTTAATATAAACAAACTAGGAGTCTTTTTTCTAGGGAGATGGGGAACGACTGAGATAGAGGGATGGAGAGAGAGATAGGAAGATAGATAGAGAGAGAAAGAGTTGTGAGAAAGTACGAACACTTGGCCCGTTCGCTCTTGCTTTTAAAAGGGAGAAATGCCTTTTTGATTTGTATTCATAAGTATTAAGTCGATATTTGCTTAAGAAAAAGCTCTTCCCTTATTTTTATATTCAATTTCTTTATTTCAAATTTTTAATTGGTTTTTCAAATGTTGGTGCTAAATTACCAATTTGGTTTTGTATTTAGTTACGCGTTTTACAATAACTAAATTTGCTACGAAAAACCTAACATCGATGGGATCTGAACCCACATACTCTCCCATACAGGATAGGCGTCCTTTGGGTCTTGTGCTCTTTCTGCTAGATCATGATGTATCTTTTAAGACATTTAAATTAGTTGTTTCATATATTTCATAGTAAATATTGGCATTTGACTTTAATTAATCACAAAATATCTTATAAATCATTTTGTGATAGTTCGAACATTTTCTTCTGAATTCAGTTTTTAACCTTATTGTAGGAAAAAAAATATTTTTCCCCTTTTAAGCAGCAAAAGAGATTGTGCCACAGCCAAGCAATGCCTTCTACCATTTTATGGCGAAAAACAACATCTTTGATCAAAGAGGACCAACGGTGTATATACTCAATACAAACAAACAGTCATATAGACAATTATTCTAAAGCGTCATTCAACTGGGTTTACTCATTTGAGGCTTCAGAAAGTTTTGTGCAGTGGAATAGAATCTTGCGTCCGCTATTATGAAGGAGGGAGAGAGAGGAGGTGGGAGGGGGGTATCTGAGTCCTCAAAATTGTATTATTAAGTTCAAATTTTCTAACTTTCATTTGGCCCAGAGATGGAGATTGAACTGGGGATGAAGAGAGACGGGGTAGAACTTAATCCTGCTCCCCTAATCTCCTTCCATTCTGAGGAATACTTTTGTGAGAGGGTATTCTCACAAAAGTATTCACAAATAGGAGGGAGGTGCCAGAATCCTCAAAATTGTATTGTTAAGTTCAAATTTTCTAACGCCCAGTTAGCCCAGAGATAAATATTGAATTCGGGGTGAAGAGGGAGGGGGTAGAATTTAATCCTGCTCCCCTAATCTCCCTCAATCCTGAGAAATACTTTTGTGCTTGGCGTGTAATCTGGGGATGCGAGGCGAGAGCTTCCCTCCTATTAGATATATTTTAAATGTAACATATTATTACTATAATATATTCTCATGTTTCATTGCCCGAAAGTAGGAAAGGTGGGAAGGAGCATCATGGGTGTCGGTGGGAAATTTCTCAGGGTGGAGGCTAAGAGGACCTTTGTTTTTATTAACATTTAAATTGGTATATTTTTCGATTCCCTGTTTTGTATATTTTATGTCTTCCTGTTTTTGAGCGGGAGGGGGGGGGGCATTGCCCACTGGCTCCTCCTGCTGGCGTTCATAGTACACACCTTTCTAACTTTCGGACCCCCCCGTTCTAAGGAATATCTTTAGGTGTATGCTTTTTCAGAGTTTAATATTGTTCTCAACGAAGTGCTATACGAATATTAAACTTGAGTATAAAATAATAAGAGCTAAATAAGGGAGTCTGTAGCTTCTCTTGCATTTAAGAGAGTCTTGAATCAAACACAAACTGTAAACTTAACATGCATAAGAACCCTAAGGACAATATCTAAAAATGTGAGATTTTTTTTCCGGAGAGCAATGTCTACGCAGATCTTTTCTTCTAGGAATGATTTTATCGAACCAATAGTTTCAGATTGTTGAAACAGGATCTATCCGAATGAAAACTTAAATATATGCCGCTTCTTTTAAGTTTCGGAAGAGATCAAGCCACAGGGAAACGTCGGACTTCTGTTTTTTGTTCGGAACTTATTTTTGTTCGACTATATTTACACAGCCTCATAATCTCAGAGGTCACGCTTGCGTTTGATATACCATTCGTCATATAGTTCACAAATATTCCGTTATTACAGGTCATTGTACCAAGAAAACTATTAGCTATAGAGAATCGTATAGTTGCAAAAAGTTTATTAAAGTTTCGTCCGACAGATTCAGCGGATTCATTTGTGGAGAGGGGACACCAAATTTTCCATATTTTCTTACTTTCTATGAAAGGTCCTTCAGATCAATGTAAGGAATATTTGGATGAATTCAAAGTTTACCTCTGACCTCTCTAAGAAATATTTTATGTTTTGATGGATGTAGGATGGAGCAAACAGTACGGATGCTGAAAGGGTCGAGGCTCTCCTCTTTTGATGGAAAATATAGTTTATTATACAAATTGATGTTTATTTCAAAAAGCAAATGCTGTAAACGAGTTCTTGCTATTGAAGAATTGTCCATCGAAAATTAAACTTTATGCCAAGTTTAGGTTTTGAGGGGGTGACATCCTTCCTCATATTTAGGATGACCCTTAGTTTTACAGGCCAAAGAGCCTTTGGGAGAATAGTAAAATGTAATATTGTATGTGTGTTTCGTGATGAATAAATCTTATCTTATAGCATTAAAAAATAATAAAAGATATTTCGATGTTATGGAGGCTGTTCCCTCCTCATGTGATGGAGGCTCGACCTCTGAGCTAATGTTTGACGTTTTCACCCTAATGATTTAAGACCGATTGCTCTAGTACAATGACAGTTGGGATGGGACAAAGACATCTTTATCACAACACCTCAAGAATAGAAGAGGTTATTGATGTGCATTTATATAAGCGGAGGTTTGACCGTCGTATGTTCGCCCAAGTTATATGGCTTTGCCTAATTATCTGTAGCATAGCCTATTTTTGCGGTTACAGATAAACTGAAATCACGTGCATTGTACTACAAACTACAAATATGCGCAATTTAGCTGTATTTACCATTATGGACAAGCAATAGGTATGTTACCCGCCAATACAGTGTTACCTACCCTGGGGAAGCCGTTCTGTCCCAAATTGATCGATACAATTTACCTGTCAAGTTCCTTCAGTGGGCCAAGGCTTTACAGTAGTAGTCGGAATTTGTTTCTGACTGTTGCGTTTTTTGTTTTGTTTGTGTCAGAAGAATTAGTGCCTTGTGTTTTTGTTTTGTTTTTCTTTTTTGTGCTCCATCTGCATTTTAATTTATGGTTATTAAATTCATTCATTCATTTTCTTTAAACAATGAAATTTCCTGTTCAACTTTTAGCAAATAGCAATCAGCAAATAAACACTTACAACCACCTATTAACTGCATCTGTTGTCCAAATAAACACTTTAGTAAATTAGTACACAATTTCTTTATAAAGAGTGGAGATGAAGGGGGAAGCCCCCCTCAAGTAGGGATTAATTTCTATTCGTTTAAAATTTTAATTTTGCTCCTTAATTTCATTTGGAAAACTGGTTTCTTTGTATTTAATAGTCAAAACGATTGTGTGAATTCATTACTATTATACGTCATTTTCTTTGCAGGTAATATTATTTGGACATCAAACATTAGTTTCGTTGCACTAGAAGCTGCAAACGTCATTCCTGGTTTCTTAGCTTGGAATGTCGGATTAAAAGAAGCTGAATGGACTGCTACGAAGCAGCTAAATTCAGCCTTTGCCGTTTGCATCATTTCGCATTTTTCTGTTGGTAAGTAGCAATATAATCTAAATTTCTTTATCTCAAACAATCAAAACTTGTTAATCTATATTTCACATTGATATAAATTAGATGGTTTAGTTATTTAGCTCTAGACTGAGTGCCAGACTGATGTAGAGACGTTACGTGGATTACTTCCCTCAATGTTTAGACACGTTTTCTGTACTATGTACCTTTAAAATAAAAAGGGGTTCTTTTTTCTTTCAAGTTTAGGTACCAAGAATCGAGTGGTTTTGTGTTAGATTCAAGGCGCAAAATCAGTTTTCTGAGCTCTACTACCGCCCTGGACTCCAACTAAAACGATATGATTGGTGTCTTAATATAGCCCCTTTACTAATGCTCGCTACGATTATTCATCCCTTAGGATCAATTATACAGCTCAAGAACAACAGCATGACTTTCAAGTTCCAAGGATTTCTGAACAAATCTGGTGAATTTTGGGTGTTTTGAGCCCAGAAAGTATTTTAATTACATTAAATTAGTCCTAAATTCCATAAAATTGGGTATTTGAAACAGTATTACTTTTACGAGTTATATTGATAAAATCTTTGCTCAAAATTAATGTCAATATAAGAAAATGAATACCATACTAGGAATATGAGGATCACATCAACCATTAAGTAACATTATTCTACTTCAGACCTAAAATCGTACTGACAGTATCATGCTTGCACACAAGTTTGGGGATAGGGTGAACACTCACCCCAGATTTATCAAGTGCCACTCACTCTGTTTAAAAATTTACAAAATTTAACGCAAATTTTACCATACGATCTATTTGAGAGCTACTGTGATCTTTGCCAAGGATGTAAATAATTTTCTTAACTGCTCTTTCATGGTTGCAGAGGCTATTTTTAGAGTTATGTTTGACGGCTCATTTGAAAGCTTTTTCTCATATTGACGGGCTTTTTACCAATTCTACTCTTCGTAAGTGCCATATCGCGTTGTTTAGCTTTTGGTGCCACTTCCTAAGTGGAAAGGCTCTGAAGTACATTCAAATAATATTGTAATACTTATTTTCCAGAGACCTTAACTGGAGGTTTACACGAACCCCTCCCGTGGACTCCCCCTCCCATCCCCCTAGTAAGTTCCATAAACCGTCTGCTGATCAGTAAGCTACTACAACGTTAGCAGGCTACCACACCATACTAGATAGATGTTTAATGGCTCAATTAAAAGCCATTGCTTATATTTACTTGGTTTTTACAAATTCATCCATCTATTAGATTTCACAGACGTCAATGTTAGCTAATTTTTTGGGAGAGTTTACAATGAACACTTTGTCATGGTTGATGCATTAGCTGCAACTTAGTAAAGAGCAAACCATAGCCCATAGTTGAAAACGCTAAAACGGTTTTTTTTTTTTCTTCTTTTTTCCAGGCCTAGTGGGTTACTAGAACATCATAGAGATTGTTAAGAGCTCATTCAAAAGCTATTTCTCATATGTAAGCGATTTATATAAATTCCACCATCTGCAAGTTACAAATGGATGAAAAACGGCACATTTGGTGCTATGTCTAAATTGGAAAAAGCTGGGGCTAGTGGGCTACCAGAGCTTTTTAGAGTGATGTTTAATGTGGGTCATTTGAAAACTTTTACTAATATCTACGTGCATTTTATCAATTCTACCATTCGTAAGTGAGATATAGCACTGAAAACAACACTTTTGGTGCCACACCTGAAGTTGAAAATCTCGGAAGTATAAAACAGTATCATTGCAATAATTATGGTCCAAAACCCTTAACTGGACGGTTGCGTATGTTCCTTCTCCAGACCCCCTTAATAAGCTATGCAATTAAATTCTTACAAACAACAATATATTTAATTGGATTATTAGAGGCGTGGTTCTGTTAGTAAAGCGCTGGACTTCAAAGTAGATTATCCTGCGTTCGATTACTGCTTGGGTTTATTTTTTCAATCATGTTTTTTCCCTTTTTATGATTACTTTTTTGATAATTCACTATTTTGCAAATGCGATACACTCATTTTTTAAAGCATATCCTGGGAAGGCTGATTTTAAAGCTATTACTCATATTTACGTGCTTTTTATCAATTTTACCATCGATAAGTGCCATATAGCACTAAAAATGGTACTTTTGGTGCCACTTTTTTAATGGAAGAGTTTAGAGGAGTTATTCAAGTTATTCCTCTGGAGTTATTGAGTGGAAAACTCCCATGGAGAATTTCTACCGTGGAAAATACCCCCCCCCCCCTCCCGCATGAAGGATTGATACTCTAAGTAATTCCAACTCGTTAAAAATTTCTCCCCAGACAATTCCTCTCAACACCTTGACATATAAAATTGAGTTGGAAAAGAGAAAATATGATAAATAAAAAGAATTTCTTATAGGAATTTCGGCAAATTCCCCCAATGTGAAACTTTCCCTGGAATTTTCACCCTCCGGAAACGTCCCCCACCACAGAAAACTCTCCCCTTGAAAATTATGCCTAGCAGAATTTCACCTCCCTCGCCAAAAAATTTTTCAAACCTTCCAACAGCAAATACGATAAGTAAACAATGGGCAAGTTTCATGACTCAGAGACCTTTCCACGGGGACTGTGAGGGATCAAGTTATTCCCAAAGACATAGTTACTGGACTTTTCAACTATGACAATCGTAATGGCTATCTCAAAATTTTGATCGGACAACTTCGAGGAAAAAAGAAGGGTTGGGGGTGGGAGGGTCTAGTTACCCTCCAATCTTTTTTGTCACTTTTACAGGGCACTGGAACTTTTAATTTTCATTCAAATCAGCCCTTTCTCGATATTCTTGAACTGTTGGTTCTTTGCGATCAACCCTGGGGAAAACAAGCAAACAAGAAAAATAAAATAAACAAGCATCCGTGATCTTTCTTTTGGCACAAAATACAAAATTCCATATTTTTGCAGTTGGGGGCCTGTAACTTCTACAATAGGGGATGTCGGATATGTTGAATCTGATGGCGTAAGTTGAGATCTCTGTATTTTTAAGGTTTGTTTTCCCCTCTTTGAAAATCAGGCACATTTTCTGACGCTCATACGAGCTGTTTGATGAAGGTGACAGCATGATATCACTTTCAGCGAATCCAAGATCTGTTCCCCCTGACATAAAAATATCCAAAGGAAAAGTGGTATTTTATGGCTTTAGTCAAAGGGTCACTGACAGCCAATAAAATCCCCTCTTTGTTGAGTCGGAATTTCAAGATTCTTCTGTTTAATTTGGCACTTCTGGTACAGTTTCTAATAGCCTACACATCATACTTGCGTATGCGCATTGACAGTTCGCAAGCGCACTGGTCCACGACAGTGATGGTTGGGTATCACGCAAATGAGACCTGTGAACCACATTCGCAACCCTAAGTAACTACGGGTATGGTGTCTATAAATACTTGAGTTCGATGCTCTAAAATAAGAAGTCTTAGCTGGATTGTTCTTTGACTGAACCAGCTAATATGAATGTTATTTGTTTTGAACAGTAATGCTTCATAAATTAGATTTCATCTTTATAAATTCTTTAATATTTCTTTTATGTAAACTTATCATCTTTATAGGGAAATTAGGATCAAGCTTCATCATTCCCTGTTTGCTTAGAGATACATTGTCCCATTTCCTTATAATTAATTTAAAAAGAAAGGAACTAATAACTACAATAAACACACAGTAACTCGTTCGTCTAGGACAGCAAAAAAAAAGAGCTCCGAAAAAAAGAGCTCTTTTTTTTAGCTCCGCAAAAAAAAAAAAAAGTCAGCAGAATGGTATTTTATTTTTTATTAAGAGATGCTAAATAGCTTAGCAGTAGATAGCCTAAATTTCTAATATATACAGGAGTTGTTTTAGGAGAAGAAATTTTAAGCATTCAAAATTCATTAAAACAGTAATAAATCTTGACTCATGTTGAAAACATTAAAGATTAAAAAGAAAAAAATATTTTATTCGAGCCAGTGGTGACAGCAAGCATCTTGAAGAAAATTGAGTTATCATATTCAACATCTCTAAGAACTACAGTAGAAGCTTCATGCTCCTAAAGGGAAAACATGAAATTTTGTTTTTAATAACGGATTTGTTTCTTTGTGTGTTTGTTTAATTGTTTGGTTTTTTCCATGGACCTTTGATTCCAAAATGTTGGCCGCAGAATACTGAAGCGGTCTAATTCAGATGGAAATTCAGATTTTTAATGTCCTTTTACACTAACAAAATAGATCGCCCTGCAGGAAAATGCTAGTTCGTGTATTTTGTGCTATAAACGAAAAATCATGTCCGAACAGGGTCAAAATGCTGTCGAGTGAAAATTCTGAGATAGCCAATCAATGTACAGTTATTGATTAACAATGCGCTTATCCTTCAAGTGTGATATTTTGCCATTAAAAGGTTCTTCCTATTTCTAACATTTTGTTTAGCAAAATGCACAGTTTAGCCCTAACAGGGTTTAAAACTCAATATAAATTACTGTTTATGTAAATCTAATTATGTTGAATAGACTTTCCTTCATTTATCATTTTAAATTATTTTATCAAGCGTAATGTTTTCTTGTAGTGTCTTCTTAACTGCACAAAGGCAGAAGTGAATCTCTTTCCTTAGAAAAATGTACATCGCAATCTGAAACATGATTTTGATATTTCAGTCCCCCCCCCTCTCTAAAATGAAATATTACCTTTTTTAGGGGGATTCCTCTTTCGAAGCATTGTTTTTGTAGTAATATTAAACTTTGAAGTAAAGAACAGGGATGGCTGGGGAGCTCCTCTCATATGTAGAATAGTATTAACACGATAAAAAAATATAGATAAAAAAAGACATTTTTTTAAAATGAAAGTAAAGAGATATATTAAAGCTTAAAACGAATAAGCTTAAACGACTTATTGAAGATAGGACTACATAAAACCAAGTAGTTTTTTTTTCTTCTTTTTTTCCCTGCATAAAACATAATAGTTGGGACAAGCATGATGTTCTTTTGCTAAAACAACTGATTTTTGAACTTTAGGCTAAAATTATCGGCAGTATTTTTATTTTTACCAATGTATACCCTAATAACGGAACTTATAACCCAATTTTGGATGGGAGGAGGAAATTGGACTGGTTCTTTTTACTCTGCCCTTGACCTAGTAACATTTTTTTTATAAATAAAAATCATAATTAGTGTCTGAATGACGTACTATTCGAGTTACAAACTATAAATCATTGGAGCTACTATTATTTCATTTTGTTGCGCTAGCACCACCTGGCGAGTCAAACTCATTGCGGTAGCAGTGAAGTATTTGATATTTATAGTGAAGGCCATGCTTTAATCCTTGTAGCAGGAGTATCTTTCACTAGCATTTGTGACCGCGGTGACTGTTTCTTTGCCAAGTAGAAAGATAAATGCTAAGCCCAAAATATGAGAATCAAAGCGTGATTGCCAAATTAAAGACTAAGATTGAATGGTTAGATTCACGAAATCAAAAATGGACTGTTTTAGCACCAAACACCATCTGCCCATACCCTTGTTAGTGTTTAGTTAGAGCCCTCTGAGGGAAACAACTTCCACTGGCAGAACCAGCCTTTGGGACTGCTTCTTAGCCAAGCAAACACGAAAAAACTTCCTGGCTGTTGACTTTTGAAAGTTACGTGTCGCTAGCAATTTTGATATTTATGATGAATATCTATATATATATAAAAATAAGTTGTCTGTGGGTCTGTCGAGTGACGTCATGTTGTCATGTCGTCATGAAGTTAGTTGTCGTCATGTTTGTTATGACGATGACGTCATTAAAGGTATTTAAGAAAATCGTTCAAAGACAAATTTTTAATTGTAAGAAGATCGTGGACGGAAAAATGTTTAATTGCAAAATGACTGAAGAACCTACAATGGCAACAGCCGAGGAAGCTGCTCAAAGATTCTATGCCAAAAAACTTGCGGCTGACAGAGAAAGTAAGAAAAGAAAGCGTGCCGAGAAAAAAATAAAAAAGGGAAAAAAGCTGAAAAATAAAGGAGAAAAACAAAACTAAAAAAAAATAAAAATAAAAAAAAAACTATAAAGGTAAAAACTCCAAAAAAAACTAAAAAAACTAAAAAAAAGGTAAAAACCAAAAAAAAAATAAAAAGAAAAAAAGGGGAAAAAGGGGAAAACACAAAAATTTATTTCATCATATACCAATTCAAAAACGAATGTATATACAGACCGGGACACCGGGACACAAATGACGACCGGGACACAGGGAATATAAATGACGACCGGGACACAGGGACACAACTACAACGGCGACGCCGAGGGGCACAGGGGGATATATAAATGACGACGGGGACACAGGGAATGTTCGATTAGCAATCACCATCAACAAAGCTCAAGGGCAATCATTAGAATCACAACTACAATGGCGCGTAACTAATATGGCGCAGAACGACTTACGCGCGCGGGGGGCTTGGGGGGCGCGAAGCGCCCCCATCAACTAGGTGTTGGGGTGGCGTGAAGCGCCACCCCAACAGCTAGTATATATATATATATATATATATATATATATATATATATATATATATATATATATATATATATATATATATATATATATATATATATATATATATATATATATATATATATATATATATATATATATATATATATATATATATATACATGTATATATATATATATATATATATATATATATATATATATATATATATATATATATATATATATATATATATATATATATATATATATATATATATATACATATATATATTTACATGTATATATATATATATATATATATATATATATATATATATATATATATATATATATATATATATATATATATATAAAGAGAGAGAAAGAAATACTTTATGAAAAATAAAACGCTCTCTTAATCTTTCAACAATCATCGGGGAAAACCTACTGGGTTGTACACGATGGAGGTTTCGTCCTTAAAATCTACTAATATATATTTATGCTTCATCTGTAAATGTAAAATCACAAAAACCGTAAATCAATACCAGCTCCCCAGAAAGTAACATTTTAACCCACTTTAAACTGGCTAACAGTATATGCCACCTTTATAACCTCTGAGAGAATTCCACAGCTATTGTCCTGTAAAACGCGGAAATAAAGATCATCGATTAGTACTCCAAGCCTCAGACACCTTCCCTGAAGAGTGCCTAGTTTCATAACTACGATAAAAAGAAATAGACTTAAAAATTTCACAAAAGAACTCGTGTGAATAACGATTCAAACACTGATAAACAATAATTGGTAGTTGATAATCTATTAATTTATAAACATTTAAAATTTTTCATTTCGGTGAGCAACTCAAATTGCTGTTTTCAGATCTCACATAATCTTCTACGACGCGAACAACTTTATTTTGTAAAATTTGAACTCTATTAAACCTAAAAAACTAAAGAACTAGTCCACAGCAAACAACCATAAGACAGATACGGATTGATAAGAGAATGATAGAGGATCATTAGAATTCTCGGTGGAAGCCCATTCTTTAGCCTTTTTATAAGACCCAATTCTCTTGCTACTGTTGCTGCTACTGAATCACAGTTCAGTTTCCAACTCAAATTACAATCAACATAAAAACCTAAATATTTAAATATTAAAGTTTTAACACTTAAATATTTAACATTAAAAATATCTAACACCATTCAGATAAATTTTATTTTTTAAAATAGTGGGAGTACAAATTCTACAAAAAGTCATAAAATTCGTCATAAACATAAATAGATAGACCGTTAAATCTCGTAAAACTTGCCAATTCGTTTAGAGCCTTATTAGCCTTTTCAATCAAAATATCTGCACAAGTTGATGTTACTGTAAACACAGTGTCATCAGCAAATGACGTGATTAATGGCCCAGGTACATAAAATCGCATAGTGTCTACATAAGTTAGGCAATACAGGGGCTCAAGCACCAACTCCGAAATGGACTCTGTAACTTCTTGATTTGCAGCCGTCAATATTCACTCTAAGCGTTCTTCCTCAAAGATAAGACTCGAACCAATTCAAAGATGCATCCTGAACACCTTAAGAATGTAGCCTGCTCAATAAAATATTAAAATAAAGAGTATCAAAAGCTTAGCTAAAATCTATGAATATTGAAACCATTAACTCACCACGTTCAAGCGCAGAATTAACAAAATCTTTGAAAGCTCAGGTAGTTATAACTATAGTCCAGATGTGAAAACTATAGTAGTTAAAACTAAAAAAACAATGATGCATAAAACAGCCGTCGCTAAATTTACAGAATAAATAAACATTATCATTTTGTGTACTTCCTTTTAAGCTATTGTCTTTATAAACCTGTCTTGAAAGTTCCCAGCTGTTCGACTAGAGCATGATTAGTTATATATAGCCTTTCCATTTAAAAGCCTTTACAGGAAGACAGAAGCTATTTCTGCAGGAAGGAACGTTTTCAAGAAAATTCTTGAAGGAAAATGATTCCAGGTGGCGGTAGTTTAGTTTTTATTAGATTTCAAGTTGATATGCCAAGGGATTTGCCAGTTTAAGTTACAAGTCTAAGAAAAGTTCCTTGTTCCAGGAAAAATATCACATACGGTGCATCATAATTGAATGTATATTTTAAATTTGTGGATAAGAAGATATTTCAATAAATGAAATTGTGTGTTGACAACACCCGACAGGGCGTATCCAGTAGTAAAATGTGGTCATAATTGAAAGTTTCAAGCGATATATAACTGTATGAGATGGGTAATTCCAAGGTTAGCATGCTAAGGCCTACAATAAAACTAAAATAAATATATATTTACTTACATAAAATAATAATATTCATAAAACGAGCAAAGTACATCATAAAGGGAAAAAGAGAATTCTAAAAAAGTACAACAAAATTAGTTAGTCACATTAAAAAGAAAAGGTGAAGAAAAGGGTTAAAAACTTAGAAGTATTTATGAGTATACTCTTGTTTAGACACTTAGTAAATATCAGTTGCAACAAGCTTTTCAACAATAAAGATTTGTCAAGCCAATCTCGACATATATATGACTTAAACTTTTTATTACAAGATTCAGTTGATTTACATGGCTTTTAAATCTAAAATTTGGAGAATGTCATCAAAAATTGATAATTAAAAAATTATGTGGTCTGGAAAAAGTCAAATAAGAGCTGGAAACAAAATATTAATAAGATTACTGCTATATACCCTAGTGTCCTGTATCGATCCCGCCGGTCTTTGATTTACAGTCAATTAAGAAATACTTTTTCCACAAAATGAGTTTTTCAAAGAAAAGTAAAGAGCTCCATTCAGCCCAAAATGAACAAAAATAAAATAATCTACCAAGCGTAAAACTACCACAAATCAGCATCGATAAATAAATGAAAGTCAAAACGAATAGAAATTACAACAAATAACCGAGTCAAACTAAAAAACGAGAAGAAATTAGCTTGAAAATTAGCACGAGTAGGGTTCAAAACCCCTATGTCTTCTCAAATCCAGAACAAAACTTGCACTCTATTGAAAAAATATGCAAATGAACGTGCATTGTCAGTCTAATATACATATGCTGATATTTATTCCTTGAAATATTAATAATATTTGATTTATTAAAGTTATAAAAGTGAAAACATTTAATATTTTTTTCAGTAAAATACAAATTATGTTCTGACCTTGGGAAGGCATGGTGGGTTTTGAGTTCGTGTTAATCCCTGCTCGTTTTGAGTTTGACTGAGTTATATATTGTAATTTCTGTTCGTTTTGGGTTTCATTTTTTTATCGATGCTGATTTGCGGTAGTTTTACGCTTGGTAGATTATTTTTTTATTGTTGCTCATTTTTGGTTTAATAGAACTTTTTACTTTTCTTTGAAATACTTATTTTGCGAAAAAAGCTTTTTTATTAATTTTTTTTGTCGTTTTATATTGACATGGTCTTTTCAGGGAAAAAGAAAATAATAGTTCAAACCTTTTCAGCTTTTCTTTAAGAATTTGTAGTTTGGCCTGCAACTTGTATGCTGGAAAAAAAATTACAACACTTATTAACAACATACACCTTTTAAGAGCTACTCTATTTTCATCTAATGCTATTTTCCTGTCTTAAACAACGTTCAATATCTTTCTTAGGAATTGTTTTTTTTTTGTGAGAAATTCCGTGTTCATACTCCTCAACATGGAGAAACATTTTTTCCAATAAATAAAGAATAAACTATCACACGTACTAAAATTTCTAAAAAACTCTATTTCAAGATGGTAGAGATAAATGAAAATATGAATGACTTAGAGTTTGAAACAGCTTAGTTGTCTAAATTAAACGTACGAACCAGATTTTATTTATGTCATTTGATTTCTTCAAAAACTTCCATTTTTTTTTTTTCAAAAATTGCCTCTGTTTACATCACAAATCTTATTTTCGATCAGATTACGGCTTATAAGGCTAATAATGCTCGGGGGGAACTTAATAGTTTTTATATGATATTTTAAGCAAGATATTGACTTTTTTACTACAGATATTGACTTTTTTTACTTTTTTATATCCAGTGGGTAACTAAATGACTGAATTTACCAACTAGCTGAGTTTGTTGTATTCGGAAGTGTTTTTATTAAATTTTGGTACTCTATCAGCAAGTAAAATACTGGATTTATCAGTTAGTTGAGTTTGTTGTACTCATAAGTGCTTTCATCACGTTTTTGATGCCCACTCAGTAACTAAAAGATTTGGAATCTATCAACTAACTGATATTTTTGTACTCAGAGCTGCTTTTATTAAATTTTTGGTATTTAGCCAGCAAATGAAACCCGGAATAGTTATCCACTAGTTGAGACTGTTGTACTAGATGCCAGAGTTGAGACTGCATCCGAATCACTGAGAAATGGCTCACTAACAGGGCTTCCACTTTTAGGGAGATTACCCTATTTTAGGGAGAAATCACTTCTTTTAGGGACACTTATTTTGAATATAGGGACAAAGAAAAATCTTGGGTAAAGTAAGGATTTTCAGGGAAATCTGGGTAAAGTAAAGATTTTCAGTGAAAGTTTGATTTTTTTAAACCAAAGACTGAAAAATTCAACATGGTAATTTCTTTTGGTAAGAAAGATCTACAATGTCATGTTGAAGCATTGGACATGGTTAAGTGTAGTGATGGATCAGCTGAGGGTCGGACTAACTGCATCAAACAAGTCATTGAAAAAAACTTGATTCCCTGGCAAAATATTGTTGGATTTTGTGCAGATACTACCAATGTCACGTCTGAAGCCAATAGACCTGCTTAAAAGCTAATGAAAGCCATGGTGCTTAATATCTTGAATGTGAAATGCTTGTGCCATCTTATTCACTTATATTCATCCTATGCATGCTTGTCACTTCCCAAGACACTAGAAGACTTGGCGCGAAATATCTATGCCCGCTCTTCGAGGAGTGCTTCCAGGCGAGATAAGTACGTCGAATTTCAGAAATTATTTGAATGCAAAGTACTCCCAATTCTTGCACCAGGACAGGCCCGTTGGTTGTCCCTTCAAGCCTGCATAAAGAGGCTTATTGAGCACCGGGTTGCTCTTACTCACTATTTCATAGAAACCACGTTTGACGACCCAACTATAACCAATGACCTTATCTTCATTTGGGAGATGCCCAAGTTGATGAACTGTCAGTTGAGCACTACTGGATGACGATACTTTGAAGACTTGCAGTGGTGATATCAAGTACCCAGAATTGTGGAAAGGCATATCACTGATGTTTTTGTTACCCTTTAGTAATGTACCAGCTGAGCGTTTGTATAGTCTCTTGAAACTAATCAAAACAGACATCCGAAATAATGCCAAGAATGTCACACTAGTCTCACTTATTCGAGTCAATTAATGGTTGAAAAGCGAAGATAAAACTTCATCAACTGTCAGCATACCGAAGGCTGTTGCTGGTTTCAAGACGAAAGCAAACGCTACGTGCGATGAAGTGCTGGAGATCACACTTACTTGAAATTTCTTTTGTGTTCTCAATAGTGTAAAAGATTTTATGTATATCATTATCTAAAGTAAAAAATAACACTTTGATTCTACGTTACGTTTTTCGTGCAGATTGTATGGAAATCTAAGGCAAAATATCTTTTTCTAGGGAGTAAAATAGGGAGAAATCAGATCTAAAGACAAGGAATTTTAGGGAAAATTGATATAAAAATAGAGAAAATTGAAACCGAAAAGTGGAAACCCTGCTCACTAATGTCATTTGTTTATACATTTGTTTAACACTATTAGGATCATTAGCGTGAAATGAGCTTGCTCTTTCAATATTCAATGGAGGTGAGTGATTAATGCATGTTGTATTTTCAGAGATATTAGTTTTGAAACACTGAATTAGCACCTTACTTTGTCTGCTCATAAGGATATTTCCAAGGAAATAAGTGCCAATAAAGGAAGAAGGTTTTCAGTGGTCAAAGCTGCTCAGAAACAAAATTGAAATGATTTGAAATTTACAAATTTGAAAATTTGTAAATTTGAAAATTTATAAGTGCTCTTGAGCTCAAGAAAAACTTAAAGTCCTAAGCAATTTTTTCACCACATAATTGGTTAAACGTAATCAAAATCAGCAGCTTATATCGGTGGCCGGCGTTTACCTCTCCCCCCGGAATATATTCTTTTAAAGTTTTTTTTTTTTAAGTTCTCCTTTCTTGCAGATAGTATTTGTTATTTGGGAAACCTACGGAAATTCTTTGCGGGGGACTTTTTAGCACGGAGGGGGATTGTCTGGGGAATTTTCTTTCGGCAAAGATATAATTTCTAGGTGATGTTTTTGACGGGGCAGGATTTCCCGAGGGGCCGTCTTTTCCCCGGGAGATAGATTTTCTCGGGAAGTAATTTCAAGGGGTAATTTCTGTGGGGGCTATTTTTTTTTTGGGGGGGGGGGGGTTGAACGCCTAAAACCCTTATATCAGCAACTTATCTTATATGATGTTTGATTTCCTCCATTTTTGTTTTGTTTTATAGGCTTGGTCGATTTGCTTTAGATAAGTAGTGCTCCTGAAATTTATTCGAAGGCAGTTAGCATTTTTTAGTGCAGCATTCATTTTTTAGAATTTAGAAATTTTTTTTAGAATTTTTAGAATTAGAATTAGATTTTTTAGAATTAGTGCAGTCCTTTCATTTTTTAGTGCAGCATTGCCCAGGACTTTCACAATCAGCACCTATAAGCAAATTATAGCACTTACTGCCGCCTAAATAATGCAATAGCCCTTTTTAAAAAGGGTATATTCTTTTATTATAAAATATCTCTTTCAGGTCGATCTCTTGGGAATCTAGCTGGTTCGTTTGGAGGACTCTATATCGGAGCAGAAGCGACACTGCTGCTATCTGGATGCATTTGCCTATGTATCGTCAAAGTTTGGTTGTTTATTGAGTACGGTGCTCTCGGATTCAAAAGAAGACATTGAGCAATAAGCAGTTTTGATTTAAGCTCATAACTGTAGGTAGATCCTAGATATATTAATTTAAAACAAACTATATACAACATTCAGGTTGTAAATCCGGAAGTAAAAGGTTGTAAAAAGATGTAAAGGGTTCTAGATCTTTAAGACGAACAGGTTTGTCTAATGCTGGTCTGTTTGGAATACACCTGAAGCTATGACGATGAAAACTAGTCTTTCTGTAGTAACAGTATAAGAAGTAGCAACAGGAAGTGCTAGAAGTAAAAGTAGCTATACTATGAGAAATAGCAATGTAGTAATACTACAAGACAATTTGTTATAAAGTACTGTTTTTTCTGGTTTTCACACCTAATTTTTTCTTACATAGATTGCAGGGATATGGGTAGGTTGATGACATTTCTCGTCCAAACGGAAACCAGTAGGTGAATTATATGAAAATTGCCTAGAATTAAGAAAAACTCTAAAACTGGTTAGATTTTGGGGTTAGGCACTGAGCTCCTCTCTTAGTGCCACTGATTGCAAGGGTAATAAGATGAAAATATTTACAGTCAACTGCTTACATGTAGGTAGAAACAGGCATTGCCAAATATTAAGAAAACAGCGTTTCTTTTGCACAGTACAATCATTTGGAACGCTCTGTGGGACAGGAAAACTCCTACAAAAGCTACCAGTTAATCCATCGGAAGAAGATTTGAAAGAAATATTTTGCCTAGATATAGAACTAACTATTAAATTACAGATAGATATGACACTTTTGTTGAAAATATTTTATTTGAAATACCTTTGAAAGGGTGAAAAGTAGAAATACCTTGTTGTGTTGCTTCCGTCTTCTTGATCTCCATCCCTTGATCTTATCCCCAGTATCTCCGTCCTTATCCCAGGATCTTCTAAGATCTCCGTCCCTTGATCTTATCCCCAGGATAAAAGTAAGATTACGTCTCACCAAAAGACTGAAAAACCCAAGGAAAAGAGTTTTAACCAAAATTGTGCAGGTCGTAGATTTTTACTGCTGTGGATCATGTTTTCTCATAATGAAAAATATGATATAAATTACTCAAACCCTTAGCAGCAAAACCATTCTTTTTAACTTGTTTTTATTTTTGAAATTCTAATTATACTGATTAGCAGTTCGTAACTCCTTTAAACAGTAATTTCTTTGAAAGCGGAAGATTTTAATTACCTCTGGAATTGGAAAGGCTTGCTTCATCTCCACTGTGCTAAGCATCTTAACTCTTATTTCTTTTCTTCTAAGCTTTCTAATTAAAAGGAACTTTCCCTAAGTTTTCCTGGGTTTTGAAAAAGATTATAAATGGATTGTCCATATGAAATGAATTAAAGCCTACTAGAAAAGGAATTCCAAAGGAATTGATATTTGGGGGGATGTATTTATCAGAGTGTTTTCACAAGATACTGATGCTTCCTGAATAAATACTTCAGACCTAATAATGGTACAATTAACAATTTTCCTCGATATTTTCCTGAGGGTGGCTTCAGACGATTCCTCGAGGGATTTGTTCCAGCATAATTTGAAGATTATTTATTGAAAAACTTCTAATAACTGTTTGATCTTCAACGGGAGGAAATACTTTTTTTTTATCAAGCGAGAAAGTTTGCAGATTAAAATGCTCCTGTGCCGGCTTTAGATAATATAAATTTAGAGCAGTTGTTTTCAAAATAATGAATTTTGCATATAGGAAATCTTAGGTTCCTACGTAACTCAACTCCGTTCAACTGAATCCTCGTTAAACTCAGCCTCCATTTAGATCAACCCTATTCAGCTGAACCACTATTTAAATCAGCCCTCATTTAAGTTGACCCAGTTTCACTAAACCCCGTTCAACATAATTCATTCAGCTCAACCTTGTTCAATTCAACTATTATTTAACTCAGCTCTGTTTACCTCAACCCTATGCAATTCAAACCGAATTCCACTCAAACACAATTCAAATCAACCCGTGCAATAGGGTAGGTTATGTTAAGCTACATAAAATAGGGTGTAAATCTGCTGCGAACGACCACATCTAAAGGAAGTATACTAAAACAAAATTAGTTCGATCAGATTCCTTATCATTGCTTTTCCAGATATTATGGATGCTTTTCTGACTGACTATTCAATCCACGCCATTTAATTCAACCCCCTGGCAACTCAACCTTCATTCAATTCAGCCCCCTTGCAACTCAACCATCATTTAATCCAGCGCTCATGCTATTCAACACCTATTCAACTAAAACCCAATTTGATTCACCCCCTGCATTAGGCTAGATTGGATTAAGTTATATTGAATGGGAGGGGAAGGGTTAAAATTTGGGTGGTTGACTATATCTAAAAGAAACGTGATAATGACCATTAGATCTACCATTAAGATTTTTATTTTACTTTCTTTTAAAATACCATCGTTACTTTTCCAACAATTCAACCTTACCCCCATAGGTATCCCCATATATGTATATATATATATATATATCTATCTATATAAAAATAAGTTGTCTGTCTGTGGATGTGTGGATGGATGTGTGGATGGATGTGTCAGGTGACGTCACCTGAAAAAACTGGATTAGGTGACGTCAAAACTGAAAAAACTAAAAAAAGGCAAAAACTACAAAAAAAACTAAAAACTAATAAAAAAAATAAAAAAGCTAAAAAACTAAAAAAACTATAAAGGTAAAAACCAATAAAAAACTAAAAAAAAAACTGAAAAAACTAAAAAAAGGCAAAAACTACAAAAAAAAACTAAAAACTAATAAAAAAAGTAAAAAAGCTAAAAAACTAAAAAAACTAAAAAAACTAAAAAAAGGTAAAAAACTAAAAAAAATAAAAAATAAAAAAAAACTAAAAAAAAGGAAAAAACTGAAAAATAAGCTAAAATAAAGGTAAAAACCAATAAAAAACTAAAAAAAAAAAGGAAAAAACTAATAAATGACGACACTCAAAGAGAAAGCGACCAGGACAAAAAACTAAAAAAAAAGGCAAAAACTACAAAAAAACTAAAAACTAATAAAAAAAATAAAAAAGCTAAAAAACTAAAAAAACTAAAAAAAGGTAAAAAACTAAAAAAACTAAAAACTAAAAAAAAACTAAAAAAGGTAAAAACTAAAAGAACTAAAAAAGAAAAAAATAAATGACGACACTCAAAGAGAAAGCGACCAGGACAAAAGGAATGTTCGATTAGCAATCAACAAAGCACCGGGACACAGGGAGTATAAATGACGACCAGGACACAAGTAAAAAAAAAATTTAACAAAACTAAAAAGAAGGTAAAAACTACAAAAAAACTAAAAAGAAAAAAAAACTAAAAACTAATAAAAAAACTAAAAAATCTAAAAATCTAAATAAACTAAAAAAGAAAAAAAAAGGAAAAAAATAAAGGAGAAAAACAAAACTAAAAAACGAATGTATATACAGACCGGGACACCGGGATACAAATGATGACCGGGACCCGGGACACAGGGAATATAAATGACGACCGGGACACAGGGACACAACTACAACGGGGACACCGGGGGAAACAGGGGGATAACCTGACAATCTATTTATATGCAAAGACAATGGGACAGCAAAGAATGTTGTATATTCGCAAGTTTTACGTAGTTAAAACCATATATATATATATATATCTATATTCACAGGTGGGACATAGGGACACAACTACAATGGCGCGTAACTATTATGGCGCGTAACGACTTACGCGCGCGGGGGGGCTTGGGGGGGGCGCGAAGCGCCCCCACCAACTAGGTGTTGGGGTGGCGCGAAGCGCCACCCCAACAGCTAGTATATATATATATATATATATATATATATATATATATATATATATATATATATATATATACTAGCTGTTGGGGTTGTGCTTCGCGCCACCCCAACACCTAGTTGGTGGGGCGCTTCGCCCCCCCCCCAAGCCCCCCCGCGCGCGGAAGTCGTTACGCGCCATATTAGTTACGCGCCATTGTAGTTGTGTCCCTGTGTCCCACCTGTGAATAGAGATAGATATAAATATATGTTTTTAACTACATAAAACATGCGAATATACAACATTCTTCGCTGTCCCATTGTCTGTGCATATAAATAGATTGTCAGATTTACTGACTCTTGAACATGCAACATATAATTGTCCATGGGAAAAACAATCCGTATTCAGATCTATACCTCATTATTCTAATGATGTGTCCCTGTGTCCCGGTCGTCATTTATATTCCCTGTGTCCCGGTGTCCCAGTTTGTAATTTCTCTTTGAGTGTCCCGGTCGTCATTTATATTCCCTGTGTCCCGGTGTCCCGGTCGTCATTTGTGTCCCGGTGTCCCGGTCTGTAATTTCTATTCGAACAATCCCTGTGTCCCGGTCGTCATTTATATATCCCGCCTGTGCCCCCGGCGTCCCCGTTGTAGTTGTGTCCCTGTGTCCCGGTCGTCATTTATATTCCCTGTGTCCCGGTCGTGATTTGTGTCCGGGTGTCCCAGTCTGTAATTTCTCTTTGAGGTTCCCGGTCGTCACTTATATTCCCTCTGTCTCGGTCGTCATTTGTGTCCCGGTCTGTAATTTCTCTTTGAGTGTTTTTTCTTTTTAGTTTTTTTTTTAGTTTTTTACCTTTTTTCTTTTTTCAGTTTTCTTTTTCTTCTTTATTTTTCAGCGTCACTATGAAGTACATATCGAGTCACCGTCAAAGCAAAATTGACGACAACTAATTTCATGACGTCATTCAACACAGAAACATGACGTCACCTGATCCACAGACAGACAGACAACTTATTTATATATATATAGATATATAGGTATTTAAGAAATTCGTTCAAAGACAAATTTTTAATTGTAAGAAGATCGTGGAAGGAAAAATGTTTAATTGTAAAATGACTTAAGAACCTACAATGGCAACAGCCGAGGAAGCTGCTCAAAGAGTCTATGCCAAAAACCTTGCTGCTGATAGAGAAAGTAAGAAAAGAAAGCGTGCCGAGGAATCACAAGAACAGCAAGAAAACAGGCTTGCGGCTGATAGAGAAAGTAAGAACAGAAAGCGTGCCGAGGAATCACAAGAACACCGTGAAAACAGGCTTGCGGCTTCAAGAGATAATGCCAGATTAGGAATGTGCAATTTCCGTCAACGAAGTCGTGTTTAGGAACTTCCAGAGCAACGCGAAACCAGACTTGCTGCTAAAAGAGAAAGTGAAAAAAGAGGGCGTGCCGAGGAATCACAAGAGCAACGTGAAAATTATCGCATGGCATTCAGGTACAGCCCAGTCGATGATTATAGTAGATTTGTTCAAATCAGGACTATGTCTAAAATTTTTCCCTGCTGCAAGGCCTTGAAATTTAATGGTGAAACAATGGGAATGTGTTACGCCTCAGGAAAAGTTAAACTTCCTCAACTGGTTGCACCCCCAGAGCCATTGAAGACTTTGCTTACTGGAACTACATCAGAATCTAAGTGTTTTTTATCAAAAATCAGAAAATATAACTCATGTTTACAAATGACGTCGTTTAGTGCCCAAATCGAAAATCCATATCAATTCATGCCTACTTTCAAAGTAAAAGGGCAAATTTATCATAGAGCAGGGTCCCTTCTACCATTCTCAGGCGAGAATCATAAATTTTTACAATTGTACTTCATCAGTGATAGAAATTCTGAATTGAATGCACGTTGCGAAATTTCTCCCGACGTTGAAAGGACAATCGTTTCCCAATTGCAACATCTTTTCCACGAAAATAATAATTTTGTGCGTCTGTTCGAAACAGCCATCGATTTGATGCCTACTGATACGCATAAAATTGTTATTTCCGCTGAAAAAACGCCCCCTGGCCTACATGTGCGTAGATACAATGCTCCAACTATCGACGAAGTGGCAATCGTTATGGTCGGTGATCAGTTTTTGCCTCGAGATATTATTCTTCATAAGCGAAACGCTCAGTTGGTAAGAATTGCTGAAACTCATCGATGCTGCGATGCCCTACAACATCCTATCATTTTTAGGGATGGAGCCGATGGCTATCACTTTAATATTAAATTGATAAATCCAGCCACTAACAAAGAAATGAATAAGAAATGCAGTGCAATGCATTATTATTCCTATAGACTAATGATTCGGTAGGATGAAGACAATTATATTTTAAAATGCCGCCAATTGTTTCACCAATACATCGTTGTGATATGTATAAAAAATTGAATCAGAACATTTGCTATTTATCCGTCTGAATCAGGCCAAGCTCCACTCTGAACAATACATTCATTTGCGAGATGCAATTGTAAATGACGGTAATACCACAAACAATGGAAGATTAACGATTTTACCTTCGTCATATGCTGGCAGTCCCCGTCATATGAATGAATATGCTCAAGATGCTATTGCGTATGTTCGTCTCTATGGTCGTCCAAATTTATTTATTACATTTACATGTAATCGATTTTGGGACGAGATACAGCAGCTTTTACTTCAAGGATAATCGGTGGTTCATAGACATGACATTACGGCCCGTGTCTTCCGGCAAAATTTGAAATCACCGATAAACTACATAGTAAAACTTGAAGTGTTCGGGTCAGTGCGATGCTGGATGTACTCAGTGGAATGGCAAAAACGAGGATTGCCACAAGTACATACACTAATCTGACTACATTATTAAATTACTTCTAATGAAATCTATAATGTGATTTCCGCTGAAATACCTGATGAAAATGTCGATAAGGGGTTATATGATATTGTTGTAAAAAATATGATCCATGGACCTTGCGGTGCACTGAACGAAAATTCACCATGCATGGCCAAAGGAAGGTGCACAAAGCAATATCCTCGACTTTTAATACCCGACACAATTACTGGCAATGATGGTTACCCACAATATAGAAGAAGATCTACTGAAGATGACGGTAAAACAGCAATAATAAAGAAGCGTAACGGTACCACCATTGAAGTAGATAACCAGTGGGTTGTTCCACATTCCCCATTATTATCAAAAACATTTAATGCACACATAAACGTTGAATACTGTAACTCCGTAAAGGCAATCAAATACATATGTAAATATGTCAACAAAGGCAGTGACATGGCAGTTTTTAGCTTGCAGTCCGAAATCAAAGATATCGACGAAATCGTACAATATCAGGCTGGAAGATACAAAACCAGTAATGAAGCTGTTTGGCGAATTCTTTCATTTCCGATACATGAACGTAGTTCAGCTGTTGTTCACTTAGCGGTACATTTACAGAATGGTCAACGTGTTTATTTTTCGGAATCCAACGTGCGACAAAGAGCCCTGAATCCACCGGATACAAAGTTTACTGCTTTCTTTTCGCTGTGCAAAAATGATTCTTTTGCAAAAAAAAACTGCTGTATACTGAAGTGCCCTCGTATTACGCGTGGAATACTAAAAATAAAGTATTTGAACGTCGAAAACAGGGTAAGTCAGTCGACGGCCAACCTACCATCTTCAAAGGTACCACGATAGGAAGACTCTACACCGTTCACCCCAATCAACATGAATGCTTCTTTCTACGCCTGATTTTGGTGAATGTACCTGGTCCGACATCCTTTGAGTATTTGAGAACTGTAAACGGTACTATACATGACACTTACCGTAGTGCATGCCAAGCTCTGAATTTATTGGAGAATGACCAACACTGGGATAACTGCATCAATGACGCGTGCGAAACGTCAACTCCAAGTCAAATTTGTGCATTGTTTGGAATCATACTAACAACTTGCTCTCCTTCAGCTCCTACAGAGTTATGGGAAAAATATAAATCGAAAATGTCCGAAGATATACTTCATCGGAAACGGTTAGAGACGTCAGATATGACTTATGATTTTACATCAGAAATTTATAACTACACTTTAGTTATTATAGAAGATTTTTGCGTATGTATGGCAAACAAACCTCTTCAGGATTTGGGAATGCCTTCACCTAATCGTACCGCTGCTGTTTCGACATGTGTAGAATTGGATCGTGAACAAAGTTACAGTACGAGTGATCTATTGTCGTATGTACAAAATAACATTTCCAAGTTAACGTCGGAACAAAAAGACATTTATGATATGATAATGCATTGTGTCGATAACAACGTTGGAGAAATTTCTTTTTGGATGCGCTAGGAGGTACTGGTAAAACGTTTGTGATAAGACTGATTCTGGCATCAATTCGATCTAAAAATGATATAGCGTTGGCAATTGCGTCGTCCGGAATAGCCGCAACGTTGCTGCCTGGTGGAAGAACTGCTCATTCCACTTTGAAATTGCCTCTGAATTTGCATTCTACAGAAATTCCCACGTGCAATATTTCCAAATCATCTGGGATGGGTAAAGTATTGTAGCAATGCAAACTTATTATTTGGGACGGGTGCAAAATGGCACACAAAAAATCGCTCGAGGCTCTGGATCAATGTTTGAAAGATTTGCAAGGGAATTCGAAACCCTTTGGCAGCACATTAATATTGCTTGGCACACGTAAAGACATTAAAATTAACTACAAATATGCGTGTCCGATTGCAAAACGATGACTCTGGTCAAACATCTTCAGATCAATTGCTGGCAATTGGAAACGGAAAGCTCCCAGTAGACTCAATTTCAGGACGTATACAACTACATGCTGAATTCTGTAATTTAGTGACGAATATTCTAAACAATTATAGAAATAATAAATGGCTAAGTGAAAGAGCGGTTTTTGCACCCAAAAATATAGACGTCCACGAGATCAACAATATTGTTTTGACCAAGATTCGAGACCAGGCAGTCCTTTACAAGTCAGTCGACACAGTTCCGTGGATCTTTCAGGGTTTCCACCGCACGTGCTACAACTAAAAATAGGCGTACCAATAATATTTTTACGTAACATAAAACCACCAAAGCTTTGCAATGGCACGCGACTTGCCGTAAAAAAAAACAATGGAAAACCTAATAGAGGGTACAATTTTGACAGGGCCTTTTGAGGGTGAGGCTGTTCTTATTCCTCGCATTCCCATGATTCCAACGGATCTGCCTTTTCAATTTAAAAGATTGCAATTCCCAATTTGATTATCATTTGCAATCACCATCAACAAAGCTCAAGGTCAATCATTAAAAAAATGTGGTATAGATATTAATACTGATTGTTTTTCCCATGGACAATTGTACGTTGCATGTTCTAGGGTCGGTAAACCTGACAATCTATTTATATGCAGCTACAATTGGACAGCGAAGAATGTTGTATATTCGCAAGTTTTACGCAGTTAATTTTTTATTGTATCTATTTATCTATCTATCTATATAAAAACGAGTTGTGTGTATGCATGTTTGTTTGTAAAAAGAGCGTTTGCATATGACGTCATTATAAGTACATAAGGCTTTGTATATGCACAGACAATGGAAAGCCAAGAATGTTGTATATTCGCAAGTTCTACGTAGTTCAAAACACATATATAAATCTATCTATATTCATAGGTGGTACACAGGGACACAACTACAATGGCGCGTAACTAATATGGTGCGTAACGACTTAGGCACGGGGGGGGGGGCTTGGGGGTTGCGCGAAGCGCCCCCACCAACACAGCTAGGTAAACCTATATATATTTATATACACTACCACAACAGCTATTATATATATATACTAGCTGTTGGGGTGGCGCTTCGCGCCACCCCAACACCTAGTTGGTGGGGGCGCTTCGCGCCCCCCCCAAGCCCCCCCGCGCGCGTAAGTCGTTACGCGCCATAATAGTTACGCGCCATTGTAGTTGTGTCCCTATGTCCCACCTGTGAATATAGATAGATATATATATATGGTTTTAACTACGTAAAACTTGCGAATATACAACATTCTTTGCTGTCCCATTGTCTTTGCATATAAATAGATTGTCAGGTTTACCGACTCTTGAACATGCAACATATAATGGTCCATGGGAAAACAATCTGTATTCAGATCTATACCTCATGATTCTAATGATTGCCCTTGAGCTTTGTTGATGGTGATTGCTAATCGACCATTCCCTGTCCCGGTGTCCCGGTCGTCATTTACATCCCCCTGTTTCCCCCGGTGTCCCCGTTGTAGTTGTGTCCCTGTGTCCCGGTCGTCATTTATATTCCCTGTGTCCCGGGTCCCGGTCGTCATTTGTATCCCGGTGTCCCGGTCTGTATATACATTCGTTTTTTAGTTTTGTTTTTCTCCTTTATTTTTTTCCTTTTTTTTTCTTTTTTAGCTTATTTAGATTTTTAGATTTTTTAGTTTTTTTATTAGTTTTTAGTTTTTTTTTCTTTTTAGTTTTTTTGTCCCGGTCGTCATTTATATCCCCCTGTTTCCCCCGGGTCGTCATTTATACTCCCTGTGTCCCGGTGCTTTGTTGATTGCTAATCGAACATTCCTTTTGTCCTGGTCGCTTTCTCTTTGAGTGTCGTCATTTATTTTTTTCTTTTTTAGTTCTTTTAGTTTTTACCTTTTTTAGTTTTTTTTAGTTTTTAGTTTTTTTAGTTTTTTACCTTTTTTTAGTTTTTTTAGTTTTTTTTAGTTTTTGTTTTTTTGTAGTTTTTGCCTTTTTTTTAGTTTTTTTAGTTTTTTAGCTTTTTTATTAGTTTTTAGTTTTTTTTGTAGTTTTTGCCTTTTTTTAGTTTTTTTAGTTTTTTAGCTTTTTTATTTTTTTTATTAGTTTTTAGTTTTTTTTGTAGTTTTTGCCTTTTTTTTCTCTTTGAGTGTCGTCATTTATTAGTTTTTTCCTTTTTTTTTTTAGTTTTTTATTGGTTTTTACCTTTATTTTAGCTTATTTTTCAGTTTTTTCCTTTTTTTTAGTTTTTTTTATTTTTTATTTTTTTTAGTTTTTTACCTTTTTTTAGTTTTTTTAGTTTTTTAGCTTTTTTACTTTTTTTATTAGTTTTTAGTTTTTTTCGTAGTTTTTGCCTTTTTTTAGTTTTTTCAGTTTTTTTTTTAGTTTTTTATTGGTTTTTACCTTTATAGTTTTTTTAGTTTTTTAGCTTTTTTATTTTTTTTATTAGTTTTTAGTTTTTTTTGTAGTTTTTGCCTTTTTTTAGTTTTTTCAGTTTTGACGTCACCTAATCCAGTTTTTTCAGGTGACGTCACCTGACACATCCATCCATCCATCCATAGTTGTGTCCCTGTGTCCCGGTCGTCATTTATATTCCCTGTGTCCCGGGTCCCGGTCATCATTTGTATCCCGGTGTCCCGGTCTGTATATACATTCGTTTTTTAGTTTTGTTTTTCTCCTTTATTTTTTTCCTTTTTTTTTCTTTTTTAGCTTATTTAGATTTTTAGATTTTTTAGTTTTTTTTATTAGTTTTTAGTTTTTATTTCTTTTTAGTTTTTTTGTCCCGGTCGTCATTTATATCCCCCTGTTTCCCCCGGTGTCCCCGTTGTAGTTGTGTCCCTGTGTCCCGGTCGTTATTTATATTCCCTGTGTCCCGGTCGTCATTTGTATCCCGGTGTACCGGTCTGTATATACATTCGTTTTTTAGTTTTGTTTTTCTCCTTTATTTTTTTCCTTTTTTTTTCTTTTTTAGTTTATTTAGATTTTTAGATTTTTTAGTTTTTTTATTAGTTTTTAGTTTTTTTTTCTTTTTAGTTTTTTTGTAGTTTTTACCTTCTTTTTAGTTTTGTTAATTTTTTTTTTTACTTGTGTCCTGGTCGTCATTTATACTCCCTGTGTCCCGGTGCTTTGTTGATTGCTAATCGAACATTCCTTTTGTCCTGGTCGCTTTCTCTTTGAGTGTCGTCATTTATTTTTTTCTTTTTTAGTTCTTTTAGTTTTTACCTTTTTTAGTTTTTTTTTAGTTTTTAGTTTTTTTAGTTTTTTACCTTTTTTTAGTTTTTTTAGTTTTTTAGCTTTTTTATTTTTTTTATTAGTTTTTAGTTTTTTTGTAGTTTTTGCCTTTTTTTTTAGTTTTTTGTCCTGGTCGCTTTCTCTTTGAGTGTCGTCATTTATTAGTTTTTTCCTTTTTTTTTTTAGTTTTTTATTGGTTTTTACCTTTATTTTAGCTTATTTTTCAGTTTTTTCCTTTTTTTTAGTTTTTTTTTATTTTTTATTTTTTTTAGTTTTTTACCTTTTTTTAGTTTTTTTAGTTTTTTTAGTTTTTTAGCTTTTTTACTTTTTTTATTAGTTTTTAGTTTTTTTTTGTAGTTTTTGCCTTTTTTTAGTTTTTTCAGTTTTTTTTTTAGTTTTTTATTGGTTTTTACCTTTATAGTTTTTTTAGTTTTTTAGCTTTTTTATTTTTTTTATTAGTTTTTAGTTTTTTTTTGTAGTTTTTGCCTTTTTTTAGTTTTTTCAGTTTTGACGTCACCTAATCCAGTTTTTTCAGGTGACGTCACCTGACACATCCATCCACACATCCATCCACACATCCACAGACAGACAACTTATTTTTATATATATAGATATACTAGCTGTTGGGGTGGCGCTTCGCGCCACCCCAACACCTAGTTGGAGGGGCGCTTCGCGCCCCCCCAAGCCCCCCGCGCGCCTAAGTCGTTACGCGCCATATTAATTACGCGCCATTGTAGTTGTGTCCCTGTGTCCCACCTGTGAATATAGATAGATTTATATATGTGTTTCAAACTACGTAAAAATTGCGAATATACAACATTCTTGGCTTTCCCACTACTGGGAGCTTTCCGTTTCCAATTGCCAGCAATTGATCTGAAAATGTTTGACCAGAGTCATCGTTACACAGACAGACAACTTATTTTTATATATATAGAAGATATATATATATATATATATGTATATATATATATATATATATATATATATATATATATATATATATATATATATAGATATATATATATATATATATATATATATATATATATATATATATATATATATATATATATATATATTTTCTTTTTAGTTTTTTTGTAGTTTTTACCTTTTTTAGTTTTTTTCCTCTTTTGTATTAATGCTAAAGCCAAGGTTCAAACCTGGAGCCTCTCGGACCTAGAACCTGAAACATAACGCTTTACCAACTCAGCTACTTCGGCTTGAATACATTCGTTTTGAGCAGCTTCCTCGGGTGTTGCCATTGTAGGTTCTTCAGTCATTTTACAATTAGAAATTTCTCTTTGAACGGTCTTCTTACAATTAAAAATTTGTCTTTGAACGATATTCTTAAATACCTGTGTCCTGGTCGTCATTTATATTCCCTGTGTCCCGGTCGTCATTTGTGTCCCGGTATCCCAGTCTGCAATTTCTCTTTGAGGGTCCCGGTTGTTATTTATATTCCCTCTGTCCCGGTCGTCATTTGTGTCCCGGTCTGAAATTTCTCTTTGAGTGTTTTTTCTTTTTAGTATTATTTAGTTTTTTACATTTTTTCTTTTTTCAGTTTTCTTTTTCTTCTTTATTTTTCAGCGTGTCCTGGTCGTCATCTATATTCCCTGTGTCCCGGTCGTCATGTTTTTTTACATTTTTTCTTTTTTCAGTTTTCTTTTTCTTCTTTATTTTTCAGCTTCACTATGAAATACATATCGCCGAACCTTCGTTTTTTTAACTAAAATCTGGTAGGCATTGATGACCTTATCCAAGTCAAAATCCCAAACCCAATCATCATCGCTATCATTTTCAGTTTTGATATGTTTTGACTCTCGCTGTCCAGGTGGATCTTCATCTAACTGCGCGGTTTTGCCTTCTTTAGCCTCAAGCCTGTTTCCTTGCTGTTCTTTTGATTCCTCGGCACGCTTTCTTTTCTGACTTTCTCTATCAGCAGCAAGTTTTTTGGCATAGACTCTTTGAGCATCTTCATCGGCTTTTGCCATTGTAAGTTCATCAGTCATTTTAAACTTAAACATTAATAGATTTCTACGTGAACATATACGTCTTAAATATCTTTAATGACGTCACCGTCATAGCAAAAATGACGACAACTAACTTCATGACGTCAGTCGACACAGAAACATGACGTCACCTGATCCACAGACAGACAACTTATTGTTATATATATAGATAGATATATATATATATATATATATATATATATATATATATATATATATATATATATATATATATATATATATATATATATATACAAACTAAAAAAACATTAAAACAGTGAAATTCTTATTTTATAATGGTAGAATGTTTCTATTACTTATATTATCATGTTTCCTCCCCTTGCTATAAACACCTTTAGATTATTTAAAAAAAATAATAATAGTAACCCGACAATTGTATTGAAAGTCGGGGTGGAAAACTTTTCAATGTGTCAAGAATGTGAAAAAACCGTTAGCAATGTAGACAAAATGCATCACGAGATGCAAAATGAAGTAGAAATGTATCATTAGGGCTATATATGGAACAACGGGGGGGGGTGCACTGTCAGAAAAGTGACCATGATATTTGAGTGTGAATAGGCTTAACATAAGGAATCTGATGATATTAGTTTTATTTCATTAGCATATTTCCTTTATATGTGGTCAGCCATAGTAAATTTAATGAATATGTTCATGTGTTGCTATAGCCTTCTTCTAAGACCCATAATTTTCTTTGGGGCTTTTGTTTTATTTGCAATATATTCACAATTGTTTTTCTTATTTAAAATGTGCAAAATTGTTATTTCCTTATGCATGTGTACATTAGAATATCGCAACTAAATTCGGAAATCTAGTGCAGGAGAGACATTTTTTTTTTTTTTTTTTTTTTTTTTTTGCAGACAAATATTTAGTCTTCCGGTTGCTTTACAAGTGTGAACAAATTCGAGCTAAAGGTTTTGATATATTAAAAATTTTGATGTTTCAAAATTGATAAAGTAAAATTTGAAATTGAAAATTGAAAAAGTGATACGAAATCATTATGCAATCTTATTTATTGCTTTAATATTAATAAGTTAAGGAACCTTTCCATGCCGGGAAATTGAAAAAAAAATATCCACGATTCTTAATATTATTCAAGAAAGAAAATTTAGGTCTAAAAACGGAAAGTCATCACTAATACTAATTTTGGACATACGAAAAGAGCGGAAGTATTATCAAACAGTTCGTGGTAATGATGATCAAACAGTTCGTGGGAATGAACTGTAGTAAGGAGCGACCCGGCTCAATAGAAACCAAAACTCTAAAAAATGCATTTTGATACCAATAGCTACATCAAAAGAATCGCATTTTAATGCTGATTTTAAATATATAAGTTTCATCAAGTTTAGTCTTACGCATCAAAAGTTACGAGTTACGTAAATCAACGCCCCGATCTTTACGCTAAAGTTTTTTACTGTTTTAAAAAAGAAGAGTTGAGAGAAAGAGTCAAACTTTAGCGTAAAGAGCGGGGCGTTGATGAGGAAGCAGCCCCTTTCATATACGAAGTAATTTCTGTTCGTTTTAAGTTTTAATGTCGCTCCTTACTTTTAGTTGAAAAAACTTGTTTTTTTTATTTAATCTGTTCTAAGAGGCAATCTTTTTTCAGGTTTATCTATTGCATATGCTGAATTTTAGAGTCACAAACATCATTTATCCCACAACTTTCAGCGTTAATAATTTGATTGAAAGAAAAATACTTAGTTTTGTTTGCAAGATAGGTAATACACAATTTTTAATCGTGCCAAAAAGATATGAACATATGTAACATGAATAGGAACAGAACATTTTCTGGTGGAATAAAAATATGTGGGAAAAAGTTGGTACAACATAAAAATATTTTAAACACTTCGTAGTAACGAACTGTAAGTAAGGAGCTACTTGTCCCAAAGGTAACCGGTACTTTAAAACAAGAATTTTGATAACGATTAATTCGTCAACAGAAGTGGCTTTTTATTCTGATTCCAAATGCAAAATTCATCAAGTTTAAAGTTATTCATCAAAAACTATGAGTCTGAAAAAATTTGTCAAAAAAGAGGGAAAGACCCTACAAACGTTAGCGATCTTAATTAGAATCATATCATCGCTGGCACGTACGCAGGATAGGGGCCTTCGAACCCGTCCCCCCCCCCGAAATTTTGTGAAATGTTTAATTTCCCCCATGGTTTCTTGGGATTTCTGGCAAAAGTAGGACATTTATTAAGAATCTAGATACAGGTGTGAAGCCTTTTTTTTTCGATTTTACAGCATGCAATTATCCGGTCAAGTCATTGCCCAGTTATTAACTTATTTTCTGTCTAACTTTTTACCCTCTGATTAGCGATTGTACTGTTATTTTTTTCGTAAAGAGAGTTTGCTTTCTACAGCAGAATAGAATTATCCTTGGTATTAAGGCGTTTATCCCCACTTTTCAGGATAAAGTACAGCTTTTAATGGATCAATTTAGGAAGCTATCATTTTTCATTAAAATCGACGTTTTCGCAATAGAAGAACTACCCCCCCCCCCCGAGCACCCATATTGCACTGTTAACCCTAAAATTTCCATTTCAGTGGGATATAATAGATTAATCACTGGTTCTAAATCCCTATGAACATAACCTGTTCCTAAAACGTACTTTTGAGGTTTCAGTCTTGTTCCCCCCATCCGCTACAATACTACAGATTAAAGTTAATCTGTATATTCTAATGTACGTGCCTTTTGCATTTATTTAGCTTCTAAATAAAAAAAAGTGCTACTTTATACCTGCTGTTTCGAGCCTCCCTGAAAAAAAAATCCTGCGTACGTGCCTGTATTATCGGTTTCAGCATATCAGAGAACCCTACTGCAGAGGCTACAGGCTCTCATCTATAAAATTTGGAACTTTTTTTTTTTGCAGAAAGATCACGAATGCGTGTTTCTTTCCCCAGGGGTGATCGAATTTTCCATGGGGACAAAAGTTTTTGGAGGGATTTTGAGTGGGAAATTTTACATAGGGGATTTTCTATCATGATTTTTTAAAAACAGTAAGAAAATAAAGAAAAAGAAAAGTTTTGTTTCAACTGAAAATAAGGAGCAACATTAAAATAACGAACAGGAATTATTTCTTATATTAGGAGGCTTCCCCTTTTTTATCCCTCCCTCTTTAGGTTAAAGTTTGACTGTTTGTCCTGACTCCTCAATAACGACTCACAAAGGCCGTTGAATTTGAATGAGAAGTAATCTTAAAGAACTCTAAGACTTTAAAGAGAGAGGGTTGGGGAAGGGGGAGCCCTCCTCACATACAAATAGTTTCGTTTTAAGTTCTAATCTTGCTCTTTGCTTTCAGTTGAACAAACTTTTTTCATTTAACCTGATACATGACTGGTTCAAAGATACATCTTCAGTAATTAGTCCTCTCAGCAATGGATTTCCAAACATTTTGTAAAATTCTTATAGTTAACGTAAAATGACGTAAAAAATTCGTTAAATTACATATAGTTGGGACATACTTTCAAATGCCAGAATTAATGGATTTGATATGCTGCTATCGTGTTATCTAGGTCTTCTTATTTCACTCCTTTAGAATAGGAGAAAATAATGCTCTAAGAAGAACATTATGATGCTATATTGGAAGGCAGTGTCTGACACGTAAAACGATACTTACGTTGGCAGCAAAGGCGGCACTTCGTAAATCGATTTAGTGGATGAGCTGCTTCATAAAAGCTTTAACCGTATTTTAACATTCAATGGGAAAATCACCATTTTTAATGGCATTATAGAGCATTAAGGGGATATGTATTTGGGTCCCTTAGTGGCTACAGAATTCATTAATAAAGCAGTATTAATTTATCACTACTGGCATATTCATAGCTTGACATGAATGAGTAGGAATAGCCTTCAGAGCTATTGCTGCTAATGCTAATTTTATGACGCAATAATTATGTCCAAGTATATTTTATAACACAAACATATTCTCCAGGTTTTCAATTGTAAATTGTCGATGAAAATACCATAGCGTTACATCCACTGCTTGAACATATGTCATCATTTACAGGTTGTGTAGTTTGGAAAATATTTTTTTGGACTCTCATAGTGGTCGTTTCCTATTCTTATTTTTATTTTCAGAACAATTACCAGTATCATTGAAACCCTCTCCCTCCAAATTTTCTGGAAAAGATCCTGATACTACCACTGCCAGTGCCAAATCCATCACCAGCATTCTAATTTTCAAGTTGGATTCTGTTTTTGTAATTTCTTACATAAAATAAAACCCTAGCTAAATATTGCGACTCTAATTGAATAATCGAATCAGATTTAATTTTTTTTTGTCCTTTAGTTAGACTTATGGGCAGCCATAGCGAAAAACATTGTAGCAGCAGCTCAGTTTGTGGATCAGCTTGAACAACTTAGTTTGTGGATCAGCTTGAATGACCAGATTGAACAAGTGAATTGAACAGAATAAAGAGGTGATGGAGTAAATAACGTTTACTTTGCATGCGGACGCCTTATTCTATAATGATTTTACGACTTTTATTTCAATGGATTTTTCTGAATTCGTTAATTTTGTTAGAGTGAAACCAGAGCAGAAAACAAAGGGATAGATCACCCCTTTGAATTCTGCTTAATTATATACAAGTCTGCTATAAGTGTCTAAAAATTATTTATAGATTTTATTAAGTTTCATGCTTTCAAAGAAGTTCCTTCGAGTCGATAAGCCCCGTTAGAAGGCCGGCTGTCACTGAGAATTTGATAGTTTTCCAAGATGTTAAATAGCAATAACAAATAAACTTAATCTGGTTTTTGACGATTTTGATCTAGTATTTATACTCTTCCCATAATTGAATATCAGGGCTAAAATCCCAAGATCTTGGGGAAAATTGTAAGAGATTGCAACCCTAAATTACACCAACTCCATATAAGTCAAGGATTCGTCGTCAATGCAACATTTATCTAGCAGTACCCATTTTGTTCATACCAACAAATCGTTCTTGTTTCTTTTTGTGATGAGCTTGGAATTTACAAGATGCTCCCAAAGAGCTAGCAGCATATTCATATTGCAAATTCCACTACCTTCAAGCTGCTAAGCTTTTGTTAATTCAGTAGTTATATTCCCTCATCTACCGCAATAAGCCAACTTTTTCTTACAATAATCTGATTATCCGGCCATTTAAAAGATTCGGGTCAATCTCAAGATATATTCTTTAGGATATGTGGCAGCAATAGATTACCTTGAAACCAACATCTCTATATTATTATCCACACATTCAGTGTACAGATACTTTCTAAGAGGGACTGATTGACCCGACTGATTGACCGTATTTCAAAAAGTATGCTGTACGAAAAGTGCGGTTCAATCCCGCTTTCTAGGGCTATAATGAGAGAAAGGTTGAGATGGCTAGGGGACGTTTTGCGGACGAAGAATGACAGATTGCCAAAGATTGTCCTTTTTGGTTAACCGTCTAGGGCTAAACGGAAAGCTGATCATCCGCGGTTGGGGTGGGATGTCGGAAAGAAAAATTTAAGGGAAACGAGAACTTTCTGGGAGGGTATAAAAAGGGAGGCTTTAATATATTGGAGTGGAGGAGGAGTGTCCTTAGCTTGTGTTGGCAACAGGCGGCTTGGTGCTCCATCGAGTTGATAGTGGTAACATTAGTAGTAGTAGCAGTAGGTATAAAGGAAATTGGCTTGGATTAGCATTTGAGAGACCTTATAGACGTAGAGTCCTATCTACACTTATTGATGCCCTTGGTAATGGGCAAAGACTCAAACATAAATTTACTCAAACATAAATATTACTTTCTACATCAAATTATTGTTGATTTCTGTTCATTATAAACTTCAATATTCTTCCTTTGTGTGTTAAAACTCTGATTTTCTTAATCTATCACTTAAAGGTGACTTGGAAAAAAAATACGGGAAGTGGAAGAACATGAAACGTCATTTTGGAAGCTTTTCATGCAATCCATCTGACCTTTCTCGTTATCTAAATTAGAAAAAGATCTTTGGCCTTTTTTACAAACTTAGTTCACGACCCGTGATGATTTGAATTCAACATAAATTCCTTCTCCCGGGTTTTTACTTAGAAAAAGAAATCCAATCAAAAGACTCGGAATTGCAATGCTCAAAAGCAAAGGGTATTCTTTATAGCTTAAACTATTAAAACAAAACGGTTATCAACTCAAGCAATAAGGACGAATAATTATCACATAGCTATCAGGGGGAAACTGAAATAACCCTGTGTCAGAGAGCTCACCCACCTCAGAGTGATATAAAGCTAACTGAATTACAAGATATCAAAATTTGTCTGAAAAAAAGATTTATTTATTAATCGAGTTGACACCTAAAAATAATTTGTATTGCATTTTCACTGTTTAATTGTTCATTACAATTAATATATCGTCATGTGCAGCAAAGTTCATTGCAGCTAATATTCCCTGAAAATTTTATGCTGAATTGAATGTCGACAGTTTAACTCCGGGTAGTTGAATTATTTGGAATGTTGACAGACCGAGGTTTCAAGTCCAATGATGAGAGGCACATACCTTCTTCGATTAACATAGTGTAACTGTTGTTCATGCATTTTGTGGAGGCATAATTGTCCCTGGTTGAAGTACATCTCCCTGTCAATACCTCCATGTACTCCATAGAAACTTTAGAAATACATTTATTTTTCGTCTGTCAAATGCTAATCCAGTCCGATTCCTTTCATGCCAAATAACTTTTTTTCTAGTTCTAGAAAGGTAAATGCCTCATGAGATACGGCATATGTTTTGTTATGTAAATTAGCCTAGATTAAAACTTTAAGGGATTGTTGAAGAGGATTTTGAACTAAATCAAAAGACAATTTGTGCATCCAGGCTCTCAAAAGAGCATATCTACAACAGCTCATGTGTGACCAATTTTACAATTTAACGGCTTAAGGAACCTGGCTGAAACTTTGAGTGAATGTGGGACAGGGGAATCAACAGATTAAAAAATTTTATCTTTGGGACCAAGGGGGGCTTATGAAGGGCAATGTATGTTAGCAGAAACTTGCCGTTGCATTGATTCTTATTGTAAAATAATTTTTTTACTGATCTAATTTGCAATACCGAAACCGAAAAAACACCTGACCAGAACCAAGAGAACCTCAACCAGAAACAAATTTGATAGCATTCATTCTTGACGTCCTGATTTTGTTATTTCTTAAGAAAAATTCCGACCTGTTTTTAATAAATAAGGTTAAAATTCATTTATTTTAACAAACAAGCAGTTACACCAAAATATAACAATATTATTCTTATAAGGAATTTTTTTATCAATTTTTATCTATAAAGGCTTTCACATGAGAAGGGCCAGGATGGCTTCAGCCCTTTCGAAAAACAATTATTTTGCAAATTTTAAACCGGTTTATTTGAGCAATATTTTTCCTACCCATCAAATCAAAGCTCAATGGTAAAACTCTCCTTAAAATGTATTGCATAATTTTGTCCAAAATACAAACAGAAAGCCACAACCTTAATTTTTAAGCAAAAAAAAAACTTTACAGATACTTCTTTCATCATAGGCAGCGTAATAGCGCTGCCTAAGCAAAGAACGATGATGACACAATATATTATTATTTATTTTTTTTTTTTGGTTTGTTTTAGACCAGGGCACTTCGTATCGAAGGAGTTGTCGTAGAAACTTCAAAAAGGGCTCATTCGATTGAAAATTGAGAGGGCTTTTAGTAGTCGAAAGTGATTGGGGGCAACGAATACCCCTCAAACGTTCATCATTTCCCCAAATACATCCAATAAAAATTTTTAGATTGCCATTTTGCTCAAAGTAGTTGAGAAGTCCGGAAATTATGTCTTTGAGGATGACAGCCCCTCCCCTACATTTATCAGGGTAAAGGTTGTAAGTTATGCCCTGGGGGCGTATAAGGTTTGTTCTAGAAAGTGTTTTGATTGAAAATTCAAAAAGGCTCATTCGATTGGAAATTGAGAGAGCTAGTTCCCTTATTAATAGTCAACAGTGATCGGAGGGTGAATGCCCCCCCCCCACGCTCATCATTTCCCCAAATACTTCCGATACACATTTTGATATAGGCATTTTGTTCAACGTAGTTGAAAGGTTAAGAAATTATGTCTTTGAGGATGCCCCTACTCCCCCCCCCCACTGCCCTCAGGGCAAAGGTTGTAAGTTATGCCTTAGGGGCATATAGGATTTTTATAGAAAGCGTTGTTGTAGAAATATTAAAAAGGGCTCATTCCAATGGAAATTGAGAGTGCTAATGGCCTTTATAATAGTCGAAAGTGATCAGAGGGTGAATGCCCCCCACTCCCATCATTTTCCCAGACACTTCCGATCGTCATTTTGATATAGCCGTTTTGTTCAACAAAGTTGAAAGGTCTGGAAATTATGTCTTTGAGGATGGCCCCCCCCCCCTCACAGCCCTTAGGAAAAGGGTTTTAAGTTATCCTCTTAAAGTATAAAGTATTACAGTGTTTTTCATAGAAAGTGTTGTCATAAAAACTTCAAAAAAGGCTCATTCAATTTGAAATTGAGAGGTCTAGTCCCCCTTTTAGGAGTCGAAAGTCATCGGAGGGTAAATGACCACCTCCCTCCCACCCATCTTTTCTCCAAACACTTCAAATCAAAATTTTGAGATACACATTTTTTTCAACGTATTTGAAAGGTGCAGAAATTATGTCTTTGAGAAAAGCAAATCCCCCAGCTCTAAGGGCAATGGTTGTAAGTTATACCCTGGGGGCATATTAGGTTTTTATGGAAAGTGTTGTCACATAAACTTCGGATGGGCTCATTGGATTGGTAATCAGAAGTTCTAGGCCTCTTTTTAAAAGTCAAAGTGATCGGACGGCAGCTACCTCCCCTCCTCAACACACACACAGACACGTCGTATTGTCCTGAAATGCATCTGAAATGCTGAGAGGGCTGTGCTGAGAGGAGCTGCTGAGAGGACTTTTTCTGCTGTCAATCTCAACGAGACCAAGTTGAGAAACAAACTCGGTTTTACTACCCTGAATACTCTTCTTGGTGCTAAGAGAGTTTTTAGCAAGGACTGGAAGCTCCCACTGAGCATGGTGACACACCTTAACTGGAGAAGTACTGGATGAGGATATAAGAAATCTACTGTTGCAAGTGGTGTTACGGTTTCTGACTCAGATGATGACCTTTAGTGCCATATAGGCTTTCGATTGCAGTTTATTTCCGCCCATCGGTCTCTCCGCCTTTTACTTGCAGTTCGTGTTTCTCATTTTTTAGTTGTTTTTTTTTTCTATCGGGAATAAGTCAAAGTTCCTTAGATGTACTTAAATGGTTGTGTTTTGTATGTTGTCTGAAAATTTAGCCTATATTTGGAAATGTCAGTTCAGTTTCGAAGATAAAAAACTAAGGTTGTTGATTGTTTGTTAGTGAATAGAAATTCTGCTATTTGCAGGAGTGACGCCAAAATGATCTCCGCAGGGAAAAGGAGATCTTCCAAATATCTTCGAAGGAAGATATCTGATACTTTATTCTCTTTATTGTAATGTACTTTTCCGATCATCCGCGTGTTGCGCGTAGCACCGAAAAATTTTGCATGTTGCGCGTAGCGACACAATTTTAGGGCATTTTGCGATACTTTTTCTTCCAAAATTTTGGCAACACTGGAGGAAGTAGTCCATCCGGACTTGTCCCAGTTAAAGATAGGAACGGGGTCATAATTAGTAATAAGGAAATAGTTAAAGAGAGATGGGCAGAACATTTTGAGAATGTGCTAAACCGAGATAGAGTTGCAGAAAAAGATATAGAGGAAAATGAAAAAGTTTGTGATACCTTGGATCTGAAGGAAGATTTGATTTGTGAGGAAGAATTAGCGGCAGTATTAAAAGGATTTAAAAATAATAAAGTTCCAGGTGCTGATAGTGTGGTAAATGAGCTTTTTAAATATGGTTACTCTGAGGTTAGAACAAAGCTACTGAAGCTTATGAATATTATTTTTGAAAAGAGGAAGTGCCTAATGATTTTAGGAAAACCTTAATTAAACCGCTTTATAAGAAATGTGATAGGAGGCATTAGTCTGATCTCTGTAAGTACCAATTTTCTTAGTAATATGATAGTTCTTGGACTGAGAGAAATTGTAGACAAAGTTTTAACTGAAGAACAAATTGTTTCAAGATAAGGTAGAGGATGGTTCGACCCGATTTTCACTCTTAGTTTATTAATTGAGAAGTGCCTGAGTCTTCAAACACCTTTGGTCCTTAGTTTTATTGATTATGAGCAAGTGTTCGATTCTGTTGATAGAGGAGCCTTAGCAAAGGTCTTATCCTTGTATGGTATACCAGACAAATACATTAAAGTGATTAGTTCTATGTACGAGGATAATACTGCTGTGGTTCAGGTAGGAAATGAGGTTATCAGCTGATTTTGTATTAAATTAGGAGTTAAGTAGGGATGTGTTCTATCCCCCTTTATATGGATCCTTTTTGTGGAATTTGTCTTAAGCACCACACGAAAGACAATGCGAGACCACATAATCAAATAGGGAGGACAAACTCTCCTGGATTTAGATTATAATGACGATTGAAGCATCCTTGATGAAATTTTGAGCAAAATGAATGAACTTTTAGAGGTTTAGTGAGTTCAGGGTGCTTGAATAGGTTTGAAAATTAATGTTAAGAAGACTAAGTCAATAAAGCTAGGAATAAGTGAAAATGAAAAGATGACGTTGGGTAACGAAAAGATGGATCAGGTGGGCAGCTTCACTTACCTTGGTAAGTGAAGCTGGGTGGGAACAGTGACAGTGGGAACAGTGAAGATGTTAAAAATAGAATAGCCAAGGCTCAAGATGTTTTTTTGACAGTTAAAAAAAGTTTGGAAGAATAGGGAGATAAGTTTGCAAACCAAAATTAGAATGTTAGAAACTACAGTGATGACAGTGGTCAAATATGGCTCTGAAGCATGGGCGCTCTGAGAAGTGAGTGAAAATCTGCTAGATTATTTCCAGAGAAATTGCCTACGGATTGTTCTGGGTACCCGGCTAACTGACCGTATTTCAAACAGTAAGGTGTAGGATAAATGGTGTTCAATCCCTCTTTCTAGGGATATTATGAAAGAAAGGTTGAGATTGCTAGGGCACGTGGTGCGGATTAAGGATGACAGAGTGCCAAAAATTGTCCTGTTTGGCAAGCCGTCTAGGGCTAAACGGAAAGCATGTCGTCTTCATCTTGGGTGGGAGGACGTCATGAAGAAATGTTTAGAGGAAATGGGAACTTCCTGGGATGGTGTAAAGAGGGAGGCTCTGAATAAATTGGGATTGAGGTGGAGCGTGTGTAACTGTGTTGGCCTCAGGCAAATTGGTGTTGCAGTGAGTTTTTAGTAGTAGTAGTAGTAGTAGTAATATATGTATGTCACTACTAATACCACTGCTGCTTTTTCTATGCTTCCGCTGCCATTAAAATAGCAGGCAAAGATATAAATTCTTAAAGAAAAGCCGAAAAGATTTAAACTATTATTTTCGTTTTCCCAGAAAAGACTGTGTCAATAAAAACCGAACAGAAATTAATTCTAAAAAAATTTTCCGCAAAATAAGTTTTTCAAATAAAAGTAAAGCACTCTATTAAACCAAAAATGGGCAAAAGTAAAATAACATAATCTACCGAGTGTAAGATTACCACAGATCAGCATCAATAAGTGAATGAAACCCTTAACAAACAGAAATGATAATAAATAACCGAGTCAAACTTAAAACGAGCAGAAATTAACATGAGTAGGGCTCAAAACTCCTATGTCTTCCCAAGGCCAAAATATAATTTGCACTTTATTGAAAAAAAAATAAATCATTCCCAATGCGCTTGTTATGCGGCCTTATTAGAATTTACCAAAAAAGGATTGAGGCTCCAAAAAAGGTTTCTGCGCGCCCAATCTTATCCTATTAGTAGGAAAAACTGTCGCACCGTACTTTAAGTACCGAATTAATTCAAAAGAAAGACATATAATAGACTAAGATGGATTACTGTCCATTGATTCCAAGCTATCAGGAATAAAAACTTTATCAAATAAAGTCCAAACTCTTTCTTGGTAAAGCGGTTTAAAATTTGGATTCCAATCAACCAGATCAAAAGATTTAGGAAGCTTATTACCTGAAATACGAACTGGGGAAGGACGAGAAGGCAAAGGGGGTAAAAGGAACTGAAGCGGCATGTGGTCACTAGCGGGGAAATCATCGATTACAATAACCACAGGCAAAGGATCACTTGGGTTAGAAGAAAAAACATAACCAATATTAGTTGTACTACCAGCTTCTTAGTATTTATGGTGACAATCCTCGATAGAATGATTTTCTAGTTGAAAATACTCTTTCCTACCTTTATATTATAAATTTTAGTGCCTGAGAATGAAATGCTATACAAAACTCTTTGTCCTTTTAGATTTCTTCTTCCACGTATAGGTAACCATCGCTAATGATAAGTAGCGGGAGTTCGTCATGATTCAACTTGTATTCATCTTGGCATGCAAAGTAAGGGTCAGATTTTTTATAATATATTGTAACTGCATTTTTATTAAATCTCTTCGTAAATCAATAATCTGTTCTGGCTCAGATTAAAAAATTTACGTGTTTCCATTTGCTTATTTAAAGCATATCATATGCAGTATTTTCAATTGGAGAAACACTTTCGGTAACAGCCAAATAAAATCAGTAGGCTTATAATCATAGTAACCATTGCCTTCACGGCGATGTCGTAAAAACCAAATTCTCTTGTTATTCGAACATTTGAAATTTAGACCAGATTCTTTTTCCTCACAAAACAATTTGAAATCGTGACGATACCAGTCTCATAGAAATAAACTAAAATCTCATTATGGGCTCTTTTCAATCATACCAGGATAGGTATTCTCCTATTGATTATATTTACCATGTGACAATTGGAGCATATGAATCCTTTAGTATGAGAGTAACAAATCTCTTCAAGACAGGAGTTACCGTCTTTAATTCGCACTGCATATCCTCTGTGTAGTTTACGCGGATTGCATAATCACCACTTTTTATCATACTTGTCAACAATCGTACAATTCTCACTGGATGACCACCTGTCCAATCTATACGTGCATAGTGGACATGTATAGAAAATTTTTTGATGTTGACTGTCTTACTTCCAAAAATAAACTGACACGAGAAAAATAAAATGAATTTTTTTTTCTAGTATTCATCACTTATACTGATCGCTTATTTGATCACTAGAGAAATGGGAGGAGAAATTGAAACTCCATGCAATCTTCAATCAGATGTGCAATGTGATTTTGCTTTGTTTCAATTAGTGTGTCAATAAATTTAATAAATGCCTTGGGGCCACGAAACATAAGTATCCGACAATAGTCCAAAGACGGAGATTCATTATCATTATATCGTCAATAATTTTCTTATGGAATATTTTCTTCTGCACTGACAATCTTTGAAAATTATCATGTAGAAATAACCATTTTTCTAAAGTAACTAGATTTCGTATAATTTTCTGTCTGTCCGCTTAAATCATTTTTTATCCTGAGACACTCACTACCGATTATGGAGTAAGAATAGATCTCACTAATAACAAGCTTGCTCCTTTTTTATAGATTGATTCGTGGCTCAATGAATTTGCCCGTGGGTAAGCTATCTTTCGTATTTGCATGGGGGTTGTCTTTGGTCGATTCACGTTTAATTTCCTTGCAGATAATGTCTGCTAGTGCCCATTTTATTTTACTTGCGATTTCTCTGTCTATTATCACATTATTTTTACGTAGGTAACAGTTTCGGGATCTAGACAAGATATGCTGCATGATGTTGCGCGACTTCTTTTTTCTTTCGTTGAATGGTAACAGTAAGAGGAGGGTGATAAGATCTATCAACGGGTAATGTTTTACTATCAGCAAGAAGCTGGCCTTCTTCATCAACTAAAAGTCTTAGGTTTTAATTCTCTTGCAGCACTAACTTCTCTGGGGATTTTACTCTCGCATGTCAACCTCTACAACGCTTGAATTTTACTCCAAAAAATTTTAACTCCTTACTGCCATGACAGCGCATGCGTCAACGTTCATTGCTACTACAAGTTTATCATGAACACATCTTCTTGGAACACACGTCTTCATGCAAAATTATGTCAACCTCAGCTCCGATTATGTAATAAACAACTGCATCTCTTAGAAAACATTCCTTACTTCGTAATTAACACCTGCTGACTTTAATGAAAGGACAGGATATGGATATCAGGGAATCCAGGTATAGGAATCTCACGGGAATATAGGGATGTCACAAAAACCAGTGAGGCGTCACTACTAACAAAACATATTTTAAACGTTTTATCTTTTATAATGTCAATTATAATGCCAAAATTTCCGAGGATTCCAGGAATGAATGTATTTAACATCAAACGTTTAGTCTACTTTAATTAGTTTTTTTCAGTAATCTTGGTTTTTATGGGGATTTTCCTTCTTATTTTATCGATTTTATGACAAATAAAAACATTCTGCTGGAAATAAAAATTATTTCAGTAGACTGATTATGGTTTGTAGCGCCATGGCTTATGGCTTATACTATATATTATCCAAATAGATATTCTCTGAATATATTAGCTAATGAATTAACCAACAATCAGTAGTTTTTGCACTTACAGTTGGGTCTGTGTTATCAGTAACAACCATCTCGTTTTTCTTTGTCCGATTCACGATTGGGAAAAGAGTTGAAAGAAGATAAATTGAATAGGACCTAAATTGAGGCCTTTTAGTTTTAGACAGATACTAAGGCCGTTTTTATTCATCATTATGCTAAGATCTTACATCTTTCGACAGAAAACGATTTTAAAGGAAATTTTCGGATTATAATCTTACTTTTTATACTGTTTTTATACATACGTCTTTCATCATTCTGCTCCTGTCAGCAGTCTAAGAACAATGATGAGTATATCTTCAAAGTTCTCTCGTCATTATTCTATGTGGATGAAAAATGGCCTTTTACTCATTTGAACGCCCAAAAAGGAAACTAAATCCCAAATTAAGAAATCTTCCATCAGGACCACATCTTTGCAATAATAGTAAAGTGACACTACGCCATCAAAAAGAACACATTTCTTTGATTCTTAAACAACTAGGCATATGTCAAAGATCTTACAAGACATAAATAAATCTTTTGCACAAAAAATGGATGAAACTGTGTCTACTGGTTTTCGTTCATTTTTTCGTTTCTCATTACTTTTATTACATATCAGTAACCCTACTCTGTAGCAAAATCTCAAGGATAACATATTGCACAAATTTTATCGAACAGTTCGTGGTAACGAACTGTAGCAAGGAGCGACCCAGCTCAATAGTAACCAAAACTTTAAAAAACGGAATTTTGATACCAATAGTTACATCAAAAGAATCGCATTTTAATTCTGATTTCAAATATATAAGTTTCATCAAGTTTAGTCCTACCCATCAGAAGTTAAGAGCCTTTAGAAAATTTGCCCTATTTTATAAAATAGGGAGAAACACCCCCTGGAAGTCATAGAATTTTAACACAAATTAGACCATCAGATTCAGCGTATCAGAGAACCCTACTGTACAAGTTCCAAGCTCCTATCTACAAAAATGTGGAATTTTGTATTTTTTGCCAGAAGACAAATTACGGATGCTTGTTTATTTGTTTGTTTGTTTTTTTTTTCCTAGGGGTGATCGTATCGACCCAGTGGTCCTAGAATTTTGCGAAAGGGCTCAATCAAACTGAAATGAAAAGTTCTAGTGCCCTTTTTAAGTGACCGAAAAAATTGGAGGGCACCTAGGCCCCCTCCCACGCTCATTTTTTCCCAAAGTCGTTGGATCAAAATTCTGAAATAGCTATTTTATTCAACATAGTCAAAAAAATTTATAACTATGTCTTTGGGGACGACTTTACTCCCCCACAGTCCCCGTGGGAGGGGCTGCAAGGAACAAATTTTGACCAGTGTTTGCATATAATAATGGTTTTTGGGGAGTGTACAGACGTTTTCAGGGGGATTGTTTGGTTGGGAGGGGGGTTGAGAAGAGGGGGTTATGTAGGGGATACTTTCCATGGAGGAATTTGTCATGGTGGAAGAAGATTTCCATAAAGGGGGCGCAGCATTTTTTAGCATTATTTTAAAAAAAAAAAAAATCAAAAAATAAATATGCCAAAGTTTTTTCAACTGAAAGTAAGGGGTAGCATTAGAAATCAAAACGAAAAGAAAATATTATGCATGTGAGGGGTTCACCTCCTCCTAATACCTCACTCTTTACGCTAAAGCATTTTTAAAAAATTTCAACTATTTATTCTACGGCCTTTGTGATTCAGAGGACAAAATTTAAGCTTTAGTGTAAAGAGCGAGGTGTTGACGAGTGGGTGAACCCTCTCATATACATAATAAAAACGTACGAATATAGAAGTTTGTTACATTACCTAATTCGTAAGTTACATATATCTTATACTAATGAAATCGTTCGTAAAAAACTAAAAGTTCTAGTTGCCTTTTTAAGTACCCAAAAAATTGGAGGGCAACTGGGCCTCCTCCGCTCCTTTTTTCTCAAAATCAATCGATCAAAACTATGGGAAAGCCATTTAGCCAAATAAATAAAATGCAAATTTTGCTTTAATTATTCATCTGCGGTACAGGTTTTTACTGTTTTAAGAGGTAGAGTTAAGAGAAAGAGTCGGACTTTAGCGTAAAGAGCGGGGCGTTGAAGAGGGAAAGCCCCTTTCATATACGGTGTAATTTCATAAAAGTAAGTATGCGTATATCGTCTTTTCGTCAGTTTTACATACCCCTCATCATGTCCTGAAAGTTTCCACTTAATATTCTTAAGCCATTCATAAAATTAAAAATCTTTGTTTCGATCTGAATGTTTCTATTTCTCATAATATCAGAAAAAACGTTATAACAGAGAATACCGAAAAAAAATTAATTTAATTCAAAGAAGATGCCTGCGGTATACTGATATGCTGCAGTATTGAACTAGCTCTCAAAGGGATTACACCTGTTTGAACTTTTGAATTGTTTAAACTTGATTCCTTAGCCATGAATTAATTCAGTGACTACAGAAATTGTGCAATCTGATACTTGAATTTGTAACACAATCCGATTTTTGGTGTTTTGAATTGAGAAAATTAGATACGATAGCCAAGTTTGGTGTGTAGAGAAAATTGGATATAATTTGCCTGCACATTAGTTACACTTTTTAGTGTAGAGAAGGATTAGCAGTTGGGCCGACCTTGCACAGTTTGGACTGATTTTTCACTTGGATACATTAGTGAAGCTCGGCCCTCACGGAAAGATAAGTTTCTTTCACTTTATAATCTTTCATTTACTAGGCATGAATCCTGCGAAAATTAAAATCGGTATTTTATTTCTAGCCCAATTTGCGGGCTATCCTCTCTGGCCAATTCGAATCCTAGAGGTAATGACGACGAATACTGGAGACTGCAAATTTGCTGTTTTTGTTTTGGCAAAAACACGTTTTTTGCTACAGAAAAAAAGGGGCTGTTCCCTCTTCAACGCCCTGCTCTTTGCGCTAAAGTTTGACTCTTTCTCTCAACTCTAATTTTTAAAACAGTAAACACTTTAGCGTAAAGAGCAGGGCGTTGAAGAGGGAACAGCCTCTTTCATATACAGGGTAATTTCTGTTCATTTTAAGTTTTTATGTTGCTCCCTACTTTCAGTTAAAAAAAATTGTTTTTTTATTTAATCTTAACATAAAACGGCCATAGATTTGAAAATTTGAGGCTGCATCCCTTTTACATTTTTCAGAGTTCAAAAAACTTTAACGGCAAAGTTTTGCCTCTGTATAATTCTTCGAGGTAAAATTCATTTTCATTAAAGTGACTCTTTTCGCAGAGCGTTAGCTTCTCAGAACTTGTTCCTAGGTCATAGCTATATTTCTTTGATATGTTTGATTTATTTTCGTATATCAATACCAATTCTAGTTCTCAAAATAGATTTAGTATTCGACATTCCTCTAAAAAGATTTATCGCTTCTAAAAGTTGTTATTATAGATGCATGGGTTGATAGTGATTAACTACACGAAAGAAACTTTTAATTCTTTAGAGCGAAAGGGACAGGATAGAATAAACAACTTTCAAACATGTAGAAATGCCAGCTTTAAAGAAGGTTGCAGATTTCTAAACTTTATAAGCCACATAGATTCGGAGTTTAAAGTATCAGAGTTTAAATTGAACACAGCTGGCTTAAATTGGATATTTTATGAATTTGTTAACTCAGTAAGCCCTTTTTGGCTCAAGAAATGTGAACTATCTCAACACTCGGCTATAAGCCTTGCAGTGAAAACTAGATAATTATTATTTTATCCAAATTAAGAAATCCAGCAAGCGAGCAGAAGAGGGGAGTCTTCTGTCACAAGGGCCGTAGTACCTGCCAGGAGTGGTGTCTCCCTTAAACTGCGGGCAATAGGTAGTAAAGACCTAAACTTCCCTAGTAATTGGTATAAAAATTGGCGTGTTTCAGGCGTGATGCCTGTTACCAGTAGTGACGATAATCCTGTCCTTGTTTGTTCGCCGGCATTGAATTTTGTACAGAGCAATTTCAAAATTGGCGCAGAGAATGACGTGATTAAAAGACACGGAGTGGAATTTTTGACACTAATTCGGGCAAGGTGGTAAAAAAGACGTTATTGTGGCAGCTATGTCTGAGTCATGAAGATTGCCCTATTTTGTAGGGAAATAATGCACTGGTTAGCCAATTCAGCGACATAATTACTCTATTGAAATCTCTTGACGAAACTGACACTGATATTCTGACTTTCGTCTTAAAGCGTCCTACGGAAGTACCCAATCTCCCTGCTACTGCCTATACCTCTCTCTTCTCAAAATTTAACGAGCTCCATCAAGTTGTTTTGGGAATTTCTTCAAAACTTGACATTATGAAGTGATCTTCCCACAATTACCCAGGGTGACTTCAGTGGTAGGTTTACTTGCAATCGTTATCGTCTTAAAGGTACTGGGTGGCTTACCTAACCCTCTTAAGCGAAAAACTGTTATAGACCAGACTACTGGATATGAACTAATAAGTAGCGTAAAGCCCATCAATGACAAGTTATATATCAATATGGGCAAGTCTGCTACAGAGGACTTCTGCTCGTCATTCGGGAACGTAATCTCCGGTTATACAATGAAAGTGGTTTCCAAGCGGTGTTTCGGTATATCAAATAATATTCCTACCGATTCTGATATTACGGTACTTGGAAGCCAGTGCAATATAAAGGATGCTAAGAGATTGGGCCAATCTAAGTCTGTGAAACTCCAATTTTTGGATTTTTGTACTCAAAATTTTTTGCGTCGAAGCCAGTATCATGTTGTGTTTATGAGTCCAACAAAAGTGACTGATGATCGCCCTTCCGGTGGACTAGCCTGTGTCTTTAAAAGGAACATTCATTTACCCTCCCCAGTACTCTTCTACTCCGACGAATTTTACTTGGCTGTGCGTGGCGGCAGTACCATATTTAAAAACTCTTATTTCCCATGTGAAGGATACTCGATCAGATCCTGGACTAACCTCGCAAAGGCTTGTAGTCTTCTGAAGAATCATGTGAATCAGGTGCTGTCAAACTCTCTACATTATATAATAATTGATTACCTTTTTTCTAATATTAATCGATCTTCTGTAAGAAGTGATTCGCTTTTTGAGTGTCTTATATCGTACCTCGCCATGCCTAAATCTTATAAATTTTCATATGTTCATCACTCTGGAAGTACAAGTGAAATTGATCATATTACTTGCTCGCCTGGTATTATCTGTTCTTCCGCTACTGTTCATCTTAAGAGCAAGATACTGACCACATGCTATTTTAGTGACATTTACAATGGATACTGATGCATCGAAAACCAACGGTTTGCAAGAAAAATCGAAGTGGTTTGAAAAAAGCAACTGGAGCAATGCAAGTATACCGCACTACATATCTACTTTGACAGCCCTTCTTTCTACCATATGTGTTCCATATCATCTTCTTCTGTGCCAGGTACCTACGAATGGCAAAGTCAATATTGATTGTTATAATAACCAGCTTGTGATGTGTATGAAAAAGACAGAAGAAGCTGACGAACCTCGGCAACGTATTTGCAAAAAAAACTAAAACCTATCTGGTCAATGGACCCTTATTTAATGTCGATAAAGAATAAAGCGTAACTATGGTTAAAGATGATAATACGACAAGTAACTGATATCCACCTTCAGTTTAGTATAAACATTATTCTTCTTTTTCTTTTGTTACTAACTATTCCGTGCATTCTGTATACACTTGCTTCTTACCCCCTCTTCAGTGCAACCCTTTGGCAACGCCATGTAGTGTCGATATCTTTTTTTCCGTAATTGATGCTGTGAATTTTCAATAGATAATATAAATTCAATAGATAAGTATGGTATTTCTAAAATGCATATGCCCCCCCCCTTTTTGAGGGGGACAGATAAGGGGGGTGTAATTGCTTGCACCCCCCTTATATATCACCTTCAGCTTCTTTTTCAAATGTGTCTATGCACTTCAATTGTACTCGAAAGTTTTCTGTGTGGCTCTGTTTCGTCAATTTTTAAAATGGGAAAGTCACCGACTGATTGTTTGTACTACCGACCTATTACTATTTCTTGTAACATTAGCAAGGTTTTTGAGTACATCCTTCTACCTTTTCTGACCAAAAATATTAATAAGGGGGAACTAATTTGGTTTTCGGTATTGGGTGGGTTGACAGCATGCGCATAAGCTTTTGTCTTTTTTACTGGTTGATAGTTCTTCCAATGGAAATGGTCTTTATATTTGTGCTTTTGATCTTTCGAAAGCGATTGATAGTTTGGTCCATGGTCAGCTCCTTTTTTCTCTGCATAATTCTGGGGTCAATCTCTCTGTTATAATGCTTCTTAGGTTTTGATATTCAAATTCTTTTCTTCAATTAAGATCTACGCCAGACACTAATATAAGAGTACGAAGAGGAGTGAGGTAGGGCGGTGTTCTGTTCCCTACGATTTTTAAGATGTGTATTTCTAGTGTGCTGGCTAAGATTTCAGGTAAATAAATTCTGGTCTAGCGGATGTTTCCTATCTTGCGTAGGCTGACGACTTGTTTCTGATTAGCCATTCCAAAAAGAGTCTTCCCAAATGGCCTCTACAGTTTCTGATGCTTTTTCTGATGTTGGCATTTCACTTAATATTAGCTAAATGTGAGTTTCTTCCCTATAACTGTACTATTGCTACTTTTCATCCCTGTAATAACTTCACTATCCCTCTTGTTGATTGTATCCGTTGGCCTGGTATCTCTACTGCTAACAATCTTTCGAGCTCGTGTCAGCGTACTGTTTGTGGTATAAGTAAAAAGATTCAGATTGGCTATGCAAAGATTGTTGCAAACAGAGGGAAGTATAATAGAGGTGCGATGGCCAAACTTTATTATACTTTCTGTGATCATTCTGTCCTTTATGCTTCAGGTCTTTCCCTCTTCTTAAGAAAGGTAATTTAAAAAGAATTCGGATAAATTATTTCAGATTTTGCGAATTTCTTCTATATCTTCCACCTTCGATAAAAAACTAGATTTCTATTAGCAAATTTTCAGTTCTTGATATAATCTTAAAGTTGGACATTCGACACAGAAAACTCCACAATACATCTTATGCACGCTTATCCCCTCACCACCGTCTTATCCATTTTTTTCGTTGATTTTGTGGGTATATATGTTTTTCTCTTTGTGTTTTTTCATTTATTCTTATTCCGCCATATTTACTTTATGTATCGTGTGGGCGATAAATAAATAATTATTAATATTCCTTTGGGCAAAAGTGATTTCACTCATATATAAGAATTTTTTTTTTTATAACTAAATAACCATAACTAATAGCTAATTCTTTTTTGTAACCGTCAGAATATACTCTTAATCTAAAAGGGCTACTGTACCAAATTTAAGACTAACTATTGGAGCATGCTCGAAAAGTTAAAGATAATGTACCAAATTGCTCTTTACAATCAATTAATTATAAAAAAAAACTTCCAAAAAAGAAGTTTTTCAAAGAAAAGTAAAGACCCATTTAAAACTTGAACCAGGCGAACTAAGTTCTAATTCAAACCATCAATTATTATCAAATATAACGAAATTGAAACAAATCATCGTATCAAACATAACGATAGTAGATACTGATATAGATGAATAAATAAATCTTAGAAAGAGTATTGAATAGTCAAGTCAAGCTTAAACGAACAAAATTACAACCAATAGGAGCTTGGCTACTGTCCCCATCCTCCTCCTCTAACCGTAATAGCTATAAAACCTTTTGTATCATTTGCATTTTATTGAAAACTATATGTATTTTGAACAGAGTGCTTAAAATTTTCAAAACATCAAGTAAAATAAAAAATAAGCCACTACAGTAATCAAGAAGACTGGGAAGAAGTAATAAAAATAAATTTTACACTTAATATATAAATAATTCCTGGAAATCTTAGCAATACAAGATTTTATTTCACTGTAATTTTTTTCAATCTTACAAATTAATGTAAAAATATGTTTATAACATATTTTGCTCTCAATATATTTTCTAAGCTGTTCTTGAGATACGCTTCTTTGAAAACCTCCATGCACATGGGGTGTTTTAATTCAACATTCTTGAAAGCTTCACCTTGACACCCTTAGCTTTTTCGGACACCAAAAATCAAACATGCTCCCTTTTCCCAATAACAAATACTGTATGCAAACAATGGGCAAATCGGATCACTTGTAGTCCTTTTTCCAAAGGACTTAGGGGTATAGCTATCTTGAAATTTTATTGGTTGTCTTTGAGCGAATAAGGGGTGCCGAGAGGGAGGGGTCCGCCTCTTCTTCAATCACTTTTGATTCTTAAAAGGAGCGCTGGAACTTCTAATTTCTAATCGAATGAGCACCTTCCTAAGTTTCTGGGACAACTCCTTCCATAGGAAGTACCTTGATAAAAAAAAAGAAATAATAGATAGGGACTGTTTCGCTCTTTATTTAGTCAGCGCTACTTAGCTGCCTATGATTTTTGCGCTATAGAGCTTCTAGCAAACCCTCTTACAAGTTATATTCCCCAGAAGTGAATGGAAGAATCGGCTCGAAGAGTTTTGTCTTTCGAGTTTGTAACCGCTGAAGCCAACTCCCAGAGGATGTTATGTATTCTTAAAATGCTGCTTAATTTAAGAGCTCATTACCCAGCAGTGAACTTTACCAATATGAATATGAGGATCCCAGGTTTTAACTGTGAAATATGAAGAGTTCTTTTTTGATTTTTGTTTGTTGGGTTATATATATTAATCGAAATTTGTTGAATTATTTACTACGTGTGTTCTATTATTTATTTGTATTTTGTTCGACAAGCACACGCTTTCTGGGTTGTGGTAATATGAATGAGTAATAAATTGCTTTATCGTTTTTCCTGAGCACCGAAATTAGCAACCACATGGTTGGATTGCTTCAATTATCTTGTTTATCCAAATTAACAAGCTGCCGCCCCGACTTTAGATCCATGGAGCAGTGTTTCCACTTCTTGTCTTCTGAAATCCCTAAAAGGCTGATGGGAAATCCCAAGAAATTCTTATTTTCAACACCAAAATCCCTATAAGTTTCTCATTTTCTGACTACTTTCCAATTGTACCAAGATATCTTCTTTTGACGTTTGAAACAATGCTTTGTATTTATCGACTAGTTAAGTTCGACTTTTATTTATAGATCTCGGTGCCAGATTTTGGATTCTGGACCGTAAGAAAATGTTTTTTTTCTTTGCCAGTATTTTTTCCTTCTCTATTACTGTTTTTACAACATTCCCGTTTGGATTGGCATTAATGATATTCAGCCGCTCGCTTTTTCAAACATTATATTTGTGTTGACTTGTTTTCATGAGCGACCCGGCTCAATAGTAACCAAAACTCTTAAAAATGAAATTTTGATACCAATAGCTACATCAAAAGAATCGTATTTTAATGCTGGTTTTAAATATATAAGTTTCATCAAGTTTAGTCTTACCCATCAAAAGTTACGAGCCTAAGAAAATTTGCGTTATTTTAGAAAATAGGGGGAAACACCCCCTAAAAGTCATAGAATCTTAACGAAAATCAAACCATCAGATTCAGCGTATCAGAGAACCCTTCTGTAGAAGTTTCGAGCTCCTATCTACAAAAATGTGGAATTTTGCATTTTTTGCCAGAAGGCAGATCACGGTTGCGTGTTTATTTGTTTTTTTGTTTTTTTGTTGTTTTTTTTTTCCAGGGGTGATCGTATCGACCCAGTTGTCCTAGAGTGTTGCAAGAGGGCTCATTCTAACGGAAATGAAAAGTTCTAGTGCCCTTTTTATGTGACCAAAAAAATTGGAGGGCACCTAGGCCCCCTCCCACGCTAATTATTTTCCCAAAGTCAACGGATCAAAATTCTGAGATAGCCATTTTATTTAGCGTAGTCGAAAAACTTTATAACTACGTCTTTGGGAATGACTTACTCCCCCACAGTCCCCGTGGGAGGGGCAACAAGTTACAAACTTTGACCTGTGCTTACATATAGTAATGGTTATTGGGAAGTATACAGGCGTTTTCAGGAGGATTTTTTTGGTTGGGGGGGGGGGGTTGATAAGAGGGGGATACGCTGGGGGAACTTTCCATCGAGAATTTGTCATGGGAGAAGTTAAAAAATAAATTAAAAAATAAATGTGAAAAAGCTTTTTTCAGCTGGAAGTAAGGAACAGCCATAAAACTTAAAACAAACAGAAATTATTACCCATATGAGGGGCTCACCTCCTTCTAATACCTTGCTCTTTACGCTAAAGTATTTTTAGTAATTTCAACTATTTATTCTACGGCATTTGTGATTCAGGGGTCATTCTTAATGAATTGGGATAAAATTTAAGCTTTAGTGTAAAGAGCGAGGTACTGACGATGGGGTGAATCCCCTCATATATGTAATAAAAACATGAGAATACAAAAGTTCTTTACGTAAGCTAATTTATAAGTTACGTAAATCTTTTACCAATAAAAAGATTCGTAAAAAATTAAAAGTTCCAGTTGCCTTTTTAATTAACCAAAAAATCGGAGGGCAACTAGGCTTCGTCCCCCGCTCTTTTTTTCTCAAAATCATTTGATCAAAATTATGAGAAAGCCATTTAGCCAAAAAAAAAAAAATATGCAAATTTCGTTTTGATTATTCCTCTGCGGAGAGCCAAAATCAAAACATGCATTGATTCAAAAACGTTCAGAAATTAAATAAAAAAAACAAGTTTTTTTAACTGAAAGTAAGGAGCGACATTAAAACTTAAAACGCACAGAAATTACTTCGTATATGAAAGAGGCTGCTTCCTCATCAACGCCCCGCTCTTTACGCTAAAGTTTTTTACTGTTTTAAAAAGAAGAATTGAGAGTTGTATTTATGTTTATAAAATGTTTGAAAAAAAAGAAAAGGTTATCTGTCGATAGATGTATCCAAATATGACTGAAGATATGAAATTTAAGGATAGAAGGTTCCTTAAGATGTACTTTTAATAATACAGAAAAGGTAAAAAATAAAACAATACTTAGACATTGTTCACATTCGTGTAGGAAGGTGCAAAAAGACGTATGTGGCAAGACAAGTATGAGGAATAGATTTCAATTCTGTTTTCTGTAATTTGGGTTGTATGACATCATTGGTTGTCATTCCAATTTGCACAATCCATTACTTGACTCAGTATCTGGCTATGTTGATAGAAAATAAAGAAAAATCTTACTCCTACCACATCCATATTTATTTTTTGATGGTAGATAAAGTCTTGACTCTTTCTATGTACAACAGTAGCTGCCCATCTCCACGAATGCATAGGGATTTCTTGGGCCCACTTCAAATCATATTTTGTTTTCAGAATTCCACAAAACGTTTCCGTTTTAAGTTTGTTCTTTCTGTTGTTTCTCTATGATTTTTACTGCACTCAAAAACCTTTCGACAACAGTGTTTGAGAAAGGAAGAAAAAGCACAAATATCCCTGCCAATTTTAGATTTGCATTTACTTCGGTTACTTCTGTTCTATGTAAAAAGATTTTGCAGCTCTGAGTATCTTTTCAACCACGTCATGGGGCACAACAGGACTTTATTTCAGTGTAAAGAAAAATAGAGTCCTGTCCATTTGCACCAAAATAATACTTTCGAGGGAAGTTAATACTTGGGTCATTTAATTAAATTGAAATGGATTCGTTGACTTCACATAATTCTTCTTGGTCTTGGTTTAATAGAGCAGTACCTGTGCACCTTTGACTATAGAGGTCTCTAATCTGAACCTTTATCAAGTTTCCTTCAAAAGGAAATAGGAACTTCCTGGGAGGGTGTAAAGAGGGAGGCTTTAAATAGATTAGGCTGGAGGAGGAGCGTGCGTAGCTGTGTTGGCCTCAGGTGGCTTGGTGCTGCAGTGAGTTATTAGTAATAGTAGTAGTAGATAAAAAAATATCGTTTCCCTTTTCTTTTGACCTCTGGGTCAATTTAGTTGTTGTTGTCGTCGTCTCCTAGAAGGCTCTAACCAGCATAGGCAAGAATTCAAACAAAATAAAATTCCGAATTAACTGTGCAAAAGATCCTCAACTCCCTTTGTGGCGCGTCTAGACTATCAGATTTCTGAAAAAAAAAATGGGACGAAAAACTACTTCTGTGTCATTTTCTTTTTCGGGTTAGAAGAAAATTTTCTACGACCGGAACCCTAGAAATTCCTCAAAAAAATCCAGAAGACTTGTAAAAATCTCTAAATCACTAAATGAAAAGTTTGCCCCTAAAGGACCTCAAAATTTCCTATTTTAGGGAGGAAATCCATAGAATGGAAAGAAAATGCCATAGAGCCACGACCCCGGGTAGCGAAGCGCTGACTTTAGCTTTACCAACCGACTAAAATAAACACACTGCACCATCGTTGTGTGCTGTCAGCTTTTGTCCAATTTTGTTTATTTTTTGTTTTGTTTTTTTCATTTGAGGATGCACTGTATCTCTTAAAAGGTTTGTCGGAAAAATCTTACTTTTGGGTCTTAAGCAGTGGATAACGTGAATTTGTAGGATTACATACTAGCAAATTACACTTTGGAGCCAGTCTTAAGCGCAATAATGCATTAACAAAGTTCTTTTTTCAGTAAAAAAAAATCTGGCCCTCGCAATATGTGTGTAAATAAGGAATAACTTTAATTTCTCTGGATTGGCTTTACTAGATTTAACTTCACTTCAGGACCTAAGCCGAGTTTGTACTTGTCCCCCTTTTGTCCTTCAATGCATGCAAAACTAATTAATGTTACTAATTAATTAACTAGTTAATCTAATTAAATAATTAATTAAACGAATTAATTAATTGGGTTCCTAGAGACATTACTACCCATTATCCCATTCAAAGTGCTTCAACGCATTACCACTACATCTTGATATACGAATTGCAAATTGCATTGATAGAAGCCATAATCTAGTCATATTTTCTTAATAACACTGGTATATTTCTACTTCCTTTTTGACCAAATGTCATAATAAAGTAACATTTAAAGATTAATACGGTCTTGCGAAGGCTAGAAAAAGAAAACTTCTTTTTCTTTTAAACAAACTTCAGCAACTTAAAAGATAAGGTTTGTTTTGCAGTCTTTTTTTTACAGACTCTTTGGTTGTTGGATTTATTAATAAAAGCCCGTCCTGCCCACTTGAACGAGTTAAAAATCCTTCAAAAAGAAATTATTATTTCCCAGCATTTTGAAACCTGATATTGTTTGACTTTATTCTTCTTTTGGCAGCCTTTTCGTGATAGAAAAGGTAAATAATTGCTAATCATTTGAACGATAGCTGAGGGAGGAGGAGGTAGGATTAAGATCTTGAGAAATATCTTGAGAAATAGCGTTAATATCTTTGATTTTATTCCGCCTTGTCTTTCTTTAACTCTCACTTATTATCAATTATAACATGCTATTATATCTTAGTATTATTGATGATCATGTGCTGTTGTTAATATTGCGACAAATACAAACCACATAGACGGAAATGCAAATGATTTTCAGCAACGCATAAGGCCTTTAGGAAGGTGGTAGCCTTATTTTCCTATGTATTAATTCTTGTTTGTTTCAATTTTGACTTGATTATTTATTTTAATTTCTGCTTGTCTCAGGTTTTATTATGACCCTTCACCTTTCTTTGATAACTTTTTTTGACGTTTCTTAAGTTAATTTATATTCGCTCGATTAATTCAAATAGTTTTGCGTAGTTGTGTGTAGTTTTATTTTTAGTTAATTGTATTAATATTTTTAATTTTGCAAATTTTCTTTTGATTTGAACAGCTATAAATTCTTGTTATAATTTTAAATATATTTTTATTATTGAGTTCGGGGTAACAGGGGAGGGGTATTTCTTGTCACATGGATTGAATCTAGCATAATTGTTGGTCTTCTATTGGGATGAAGTCCTCAAGCATAACTGTTGGTCTTCCATTTGGATGAAGTCCTCAAGGCCCCCTTCCTGCAGACGTACCTATGACTGTAGCTATAGACTGTAACTATGAATGTAGGGCTATCCTAATCAAACGTTTTATTAAGAGCTTTTTTGAGGCCCCATCAAAAAAGATTTGTCTTGCTGTCTTGAAAAATGAAATGTTTCCTAAGCTTTTTGTCTTCAGTTAGGTCTCTTCGGCCCCACCTACCTGCCCTGTACTTTTCAAACGTGTTATGGAGAACTTCTATGCTACAAATTGGTATAACCAAATTTTCTTTCAAAAAATGTTTCGCCTCATTGTGGCTCTCTTGGTCTCGGTTCAGTCTGCTTACCCTAAAATCTGATGGGAGAAAAACAAATCTAAGCCTATTTTGGGTATCACAATCTACACACTGGATTTCTTTTCATTATTTTTCGAAATTAAGGTCTCCTTGTCCTTGTCTCTAAATTTCAAGCCAACCGGAAAAGGAAATATAGTTGTTTTTCTTAAAAAGCAACCGGAAAATTATATTTCCGGAAAAGGAAATATAGTTGTTTTTTGGAAATTCTTACATAACACATTGATGCAGTCATTTCTTTTGACTTTTTGTCTCTTAATTTACTTGACCAGGGGGGCTCTCTTGGTCCATACTACATGCCTTGTAAATTTAAGCCAATCGGAAGAAAACCAAATTTAGGCCCAATTTCAGGTGTCACTAGCCGATACAACCAAACTTCAGAATGTTTTATCTCTAATAATGTCTACCTAGTCCTATACATAGTCCTGAATGTTGTCTCTGTTGAGGACGCCGCAATCATTACCCCATAATGATTTTATTTCTCTCGGCTTGGATGATCAAAACAAAGTAAAAAACTGACAAAAATACTTTCTTATCCAATGAGAAAAAAGTCTCTACCCGTTTTGGCTGAAATAAAGTTGTTCTTCAAGTAGTTCCTGAAAAAAGATCTTTTCAAAAAAAATTTAGATGTTTTTTAAGGTGAACTACCGTTTCAGAGACAATATGCTTTGGGCCCACCACATAATATTTGATAGACTCGGTACTCGTAATTTTCTTTGATTTGCCACTTCAGCGGGGAAAGAAGTCCCACAATTAGTCACAAAAGTCAGATAAGATTCTTTCCACAAACGCAAAAACTTGAGTCCATTTATCCCACTCCAACAGTCCCTAAAGTCTCACCCCCGTCCCTCCCAGAGGGATTCTTGAAGTAGCACAGATGGGTTATTCTGACAAACTGAGTTCACATGTATCTTCTAATTTGTCTGGGGACCATGGATATACTCTGGGTTTGAGGAAGATTCAAAGTACAATAAATTTAGAAGGACCAGAAAAAAAGATAGCATATCACCTTTCCCCTCCTTCCAAGTCCAAATTGGAGGTCTACTTGGCCTTTTCAGTATCCCCAAGTAATTTCATATCGATACTCCAAGTCGCTCTCCAAATTTTGTAGATATGTTACTTTGACAACCTTGGTACACGTAATACCTTTTGATTCACCTCCCAAATGGACCATGGATGAATTGCTAGCTCCATAAGGAATTATAACTCAGGCAATGTTAGGGATATCAGATAAAAAAACAAAAACTTTTACCCTCCAGCATCCCCATGACACCATTCTCTTGAGTCAAACTTCAGGATCCACCGCCCCCCGAAGATCCTACCAGTTTTAACATCATCTCCCAGCCCTCCCTGAGACATTGCAGATATGCTAAGTCGATAAATTGGGTACATAATTTGTAATTCAATACATACCACTTCTTCATCGAAAAAAGGTTTTGATTCCCCGCACCCTCCATATCCTCTAAAGCTAATTTTGAAGTCTAAATTTTCCACCAGACCTTCCAAACCTCTCTGAAACTTTCAACTTATTTCAAAGTTCGAACAGATCGGTTCTAGGCATTTACCCCTCCTCCTCCCGAATAAACCTTCTTAAATAATCCCGTGGAAAATACTCTCTCCCCCCTCCAGGACCCCTTTTCCCAAAAAAATCCCCACGGAAAATACCTCATAGAAAATACCCACCCCGAAAAATCCCCCCGTGGAAAATCCCCCAGAAAATACCCCCCTAGGAAAATGTCCCCCGGAAAATTTATCTTCACCGAAAGGAGATTATCCCGAAAAATTCATGCTTCACTGGATATTCCCCCCAGACAATCCCCCCGCCTACAGAAAACTCGCCCGCCTAAAATGTCCGCATGTTTCCTAATAACTAATACTATCTGTAATCAATGAACAAATTACAATACTTGAAAAGGCACTTAAACTTCTACAATGGGTTCGCAGATTTATTTTTTTTTGTAGTTTGGAAGGGATGAGATACTTCAAGGGTGTATTTTATTGTCAAAACATCCCAGCTCTCATTACAGAGAAATTTTAAAAAACGTATCAAACATGTGAAATTGATATCTACTACCTTATGATGTCAGGGAATATTTCTGTTCTACACTGTTACTATGAAAGTAAAGAGTAGCATTAAACCCAAAAATGAGCAAAATTGATTATGTATAGGAGTGGGACTTCCTCTTCCGCACCTCCACCTCATGGTCGTAAAAACTTCGGAGGGTGCTCAATAGATCAGAAATTGAGATTTCAAGTCCTTTTTTAATTACAAGAGGGTATTTTCCGAGGGAGGATTTTCCGTGAGGGGTATTTTCCAATGGGGAAAGTAGTTTCCGCGAGGGAGGGTACTACCCCCAGTCGGCCAACAATGAACAAATGTCGGCCAGCAACAAATCATTGCTTCTTCTGAACGCGCAAGTCATAAATAATTTTCGTACCAAAATACAACCATGGCTGTGAATAGAAAAACAAACAAAAAAGGAAAAACCTCAATTGACTAGTTTAATGCCACATTAAATATACTTTTTGGGACTCGCCAAACGCTTTACATAAATTATGTCATTTGTCACTGCTTTCAGAAATAAACGTTTTTGTAATCTAATTAACCTTGTTTTGCTTCTTCCTCAGAAGTATTCTGGAAAAGATATCGCAGTTAGCTAAAGTGATTACGAAGGAAATTGATGCTATAGATAAACTTTACTTTCAAAGCAAAGCTTTAAAATGAAAAATTGTATATGCAGCGCATTAATGGGTGGCCTCTTTAAACATCAACTGTCTCCAGTCAGTCTTGTTGAGTCACAGCCTAGTTTAACATCAATACGTTTCAAAAACGTGTGTAAGTGTAATTATTTGTGGCATTAGGACATTACATGTATAGATCCTCGTCCAATCTTCCGGTGCGCAAAATGTTAAAGAAACATGCACTTTTGGTAGTGTTTGCTTCCCTTCCTCCTTGAAAAATTCATGTCGGTGTCCATGCACACAGTAGTGGTTTTAGGCTTCATAGTCTGGTGGAGGGCAAGGTATACCATAGGAGGGTATAAATGTAAAATAAATGGAATTTAATGTCAGGTGTCAGAAAAACTGGGGATAGGGGGAGGGCTACTGTTTCCTGCCCGTCCCTAGAACCGACACTGCTTGCAAAGTTTAATATCAACAGGGTTAGAAAAAAAACTATTGAAAAGAAAATATTCAATCTGTCCTTGGAGCACTACATAAATTCTTTTTTGTCAAATTCCTTAATAAATGACTCGTAATATAGAATTTGAAACTTTATATTTAAGTAAAAATTATAATAACCCTCACTGATGCCAACTATACCGTTATTCCGTAAAAGCAAGAAAAACAGAGGAAATTGCAGCAAAAATAAAAAGAGCATGTAAAAAATTTTGTATATATTTGGACTTGAAGTTCAGAGGTCCTTAAATTTCAATAGTTTAAATTACTTGCATAATGTGCTGTAGTTTTGCTAATGAGTTTCAATAGCGATTACTGTTAATTAGCAGTAAGAAAAAGACTAATTTACCACTGTAACTAAGAATTTACCTTGTCGTCGGAGCAGTCGAGGTAGTAGTCTCAAGTATTCGATTGGCTGTGGAAGGACAAGTGATGGTAAAATTAGTCTTTATTATGACTAGTTAAGGTAGCAGTAGTACTTAGAAAATTATAAAAATAATATATCTTGAAACAAATACTCTTCAAAAAGTAGATGGCACTTCTGCTTAACTTATCAAGTTTGTTATGTCAAGAAGGTACTACCGAACATTGTTTTCAAGCCTTTTGTTTTTCCTAACCTTTGTATTTTCCGATCTTCTTATTATTGCTCAAAAGTACCATCAAAGGAAACTAGATCTAATTAGCTATCAGTTGATGCTGATATCTTGAGATAGAAGCTATAGGTGATAGGTTGAATATACTTTTGGGTTCACTCTGCACGCCTGATTTTGTGTTAAAATGATCAATTTATTCAAATAAAGAAGAAAAAACACATGAATTTTTTTTTCCAGATAGTTGAATGGGAAGAAAAGGGAACTTTGAATATCTCGAATGTACAATAGATAATTGACAACAGGATATAAATACCTTACATTAAAATAAATAAAACATACAAATTGTAAAATTGATATTCACTGTGATATTAGAGCACCAGATGTAGTAAATATTTAATTCTAAATGTTTTATTTCCTGAATGCCTTTTAAAGAATTTCAACTGGAAATTGTATTATTTAAAGTAAATGGACATTATATGTTGAAAAGTGATCGGAAGACAACCATCCTCTGTTCAACTTTTTTAGATGCCCCTCCCCAACAAAGATTAAAATTTTGAAAATTGTTCAAAATATTCAGAAAGGTCAATAATTATGCCTCTGAGGATGATATGACTCCCTACAGCCTGGGGAAAATGTTGTAATTTATTAAATTTCCCCGAAGCTTTATATAAGACTAAATAAAAAAACAAGTTTTTTAAATGAAAGTAAGGAGCAACATTAAAACTTAAAACGAAGAGAACTTACTCCATATATGAAAGGGGCCTTCCCTCCTCAACGCCTCGCTCTTTACGCTAAAGTTTGACTCTTTCCCTTAACTCAATTTTTTAAAACAGTAAGAAACTTTAGCGTAAAGAGCGGGGTGTTGAGGAGGAACCCTTTCATATACGGAGTAATTTCTGTTCGTTTTAAGTTTCAATATTGCTCCTTACTTTCATTTAAAAAAAACTTGATTTTTTATTTAATTTCTGGACGTTTTTGAATTAATGCATGTTTTGATCTTGGCTCTCCGCACATAAATAATTAAAACGAAATTTGCATATTAATTAATTGCAATTAATCGGGAGATTTTGAGAAAAAGGAGCGAGGGAGGAGGCCTAGTTGCCCTCCAATTTTTGGATTACTTAAAAAAGTAACTAGAACTTTTAATTTTTTTACAAATGTTATCATTGGTAAAAAAATACATAACTTACGAATTAACTTACGTAAATAACTTTTATATTCGTATGTTTTTATTGCGTTTATGAGGGGGTTCAACCGTCGTCGATACCTCGCTCTTTACACTAAAGCTGAAATTTTGTCCCAATTCTTCAAGAATGACCTCTGAATCACAAAGGTCGTAGAATAAATAGTTGAAATTACTAAAAATACTTTAGCGTAAGGAGTGAGGTATAACGAGGAGGTAAATCCCTCATATGCGTAATAATTCTTGTTCGTTTTAAGTTTTAATGCTGCTCCTTTCGTTCAGTAGAAAAACTTTTCATTTTTTTTCCTTGTTTTTTCAAATAATGCTAGAAAATCCTGCTCCCCCTTCATTGAAATTCCCTTCCCCCCTGAGAAGTTTCTCCATGGAAATATCCTCCCACGTACCCCCCCCCCCTTTAACTCTCCCCCCTAAACCAAAAAAATCCACCTGAAAACGTCTGTACACTTCCCAGTTATCATTACTATATGTAAACACAGGTCAAAGTTTGTAACTTGCAGCCCCTCCCACGGGGACTGTAGGGGAGTAAGTCGTCCCTAAAGACATAGTTATTAGGTTTTTCGACTATGGTGAATAAAATGGCTATCTCAGAATTTTGATCCGGTGACTTTTGGGAAAAAATGAGCGTGGGAGGGGGCCTAGGTGCCTTCCAATTTTTTGGTCACTTCAAAAGGGCACTATAACTTTTAGTTTCCGTTAGAATTAGCCCTTTCGCGACATCCTAAGACCACTCAGTTGATACGATCACCCCTGGGGAAAAAAAAAACACAAAAAACAAATAAACAGGCATCCGTGATCTGTCTTCTGGCAAAAAAAATGCGAAATTCCACATTTTTGTAGATAGAAGCTTGAAACTTCTATAATAAGGTTCTCTGATACGCTGAATCTGATGGTGTGATTTTCGTTAAGATTTTATGACTTTTAGGGGGTGTTTCCCCTTATTTTCTAAAATGAGGCAAATTTTCTCAGGCTCGTAACTGTTGATGGGTATAACTGATCTTGATGAAACTTATATATTTAAAATCTGCATAAAAATCTGATTCTTTTTATGTAATTATTGGTATCAAAATTTCATTTTTTAGAGTTTCGGTTACTATTGAGGCGGGTCGCTCCAAGCGTTTCAAAGTGAAACTTCCTGGAATCTTGAAGGGGATGTTAAACTCACTCTGTGCATCAAAAAGGTTATTAAAAAGCCAAATCTACAAAATCTTCGGAATATCTAAGGATACTAACTTGAAACTTTCAGCCCTACTATTGCTACTACGATTATTACTGCGATGCTACATGTGACTACTTGTGACTGCGACTACTGCCGACTGTGGCTAATTGTTATTGTGACTACGAATACCTCCTAATTCAAAATAATTTTCTCCAGAAAAATTATGCCCTGTAGAAGCTCCTTCGTGGAGAATTCTCCCGGTGGAAAATCCCACCCTGTAGATATTTTCCCAAGGATGATATTCCCCCGAAAAAATTCTTCCGATATAAAATTTCTCGTCGCAGAAAATTTCTATTGGGAAATTCCCCACGAAAACGGGGCTTTCAGACATAACGAATCTGACGATATGACTTTCATCAAGGTCAGTTCTCTAATGAAGCGTATATCTCCCTTTCTCAAAAATCAGACAAATTTTTCAGATTCAGAATTCTTGACGGGTATATTTAAACTAATGAATTTCAAATATCAAGAATTATCATAAAAGAACAAATTCTTTTGATATACATATTGTCATCAAAACACCTTTTTTAGAGTCTGGGTTATTATTAGCACGAGTGACTACTTACTTACAGCTCATTATCTTAAACTGCTGCACTGGTTTGTCGCTATGTATGGATAAATGTGGATGTTCTAAATGCTATCTCTTCGTTATTCCTCATTTTGCTAAGTTCAAGTGACTTTGATTCCGTTTCAGCTTTGTGGCGGAAAACCGTGTTTGCTGTTACACCAACATGTCACAAACCGTGGATGTTATAATAGCCGTGGTCCCGAAATTCTACAAACTTTATTTGACGATTTGTGATCGTACTATATTTCCTGTATTTGGACTTTATACTTTGTTTTGTGAACGTGATTTTAATTTAATTTGCATTAGATATTTCTGGTATCGCAAATTTGTTCTTTATTTGCCAATACAGAAGTTATTTGCTTTACAGTTCCACGGACGGTTTGATCTACAAGTAGGCTAATAAGATTAGCTAAGATCATAAATATAAGCTACACCCGGGGAGATAATTCGTTCTTGAATATCTGAAATGTAGAAATGTATTATTCATGCTAGTGTAATTTAATTGAATCTTTGTAAATTCGTTTTTTTTTTTTTTGTTTATGATATAATGGAAACAAAGGTGATATATTACAAGCCAGATAAGTACCCTAAGCGTGCACACAAGGTCGTATTCATGGGGAGTAGGGGTTTTGACCCCCCTCAAAATGGTTTTCTGACTCGTAGAAACGTAACAAAATGGAATATAAACAGATTTTTAATGCATTTAAAAAAAAAATGTACCCCCCCCCTGGAAAACCCTGTTCTAGACAGAACGAAAATCATTGTACTGGGTACCCGCCTGACTGACCATATTTCAAACAGTTGGTTGTACTAAAAATATGGTTCAATCCCACTTTCTAGAGCTATAATGGAAGAAAGGTTGAGATGGCTATGCCACGTTCTGCAGATGACAGATTGCCGGAGATTGTCCTTTTTGGCTAACCGTCTGGGGCTAAACGGAAAGCAGGTCGTCCTCATCTAGGGGGGGAGGATGTCATAAATAAAGATTTAAAGGAAATAAGAACTTCCTGGGAGGGTGTAAAGAGGGAGGCCTTGAATAGATTGGGTTGGAGGATGCGTAGCTGTGTTGGCCTCAGGCGGCTTGGTTCTGCGGTGGGTTATTAGTAATAGCAGTAGAAAAAAATCTTGGGTACGTTTTTGCGGGCACATAAGCGTATATTCATGTTAATAACATGATTTTTCAACTATTTTTAGACAAGATATAATCTATAGAATGAATAGTCTAATAGCATCTCCTTTCTTTAATTCGAAAGACCAAATAAGATAGAACAGCTTAACTAATTAGAAAGATGGTGTTTGATTACATTGAATGGTAATAGTAGCTCATTTCTCATTAAGTGGAACAGAATTTCATTTGTTAATGTAACTTTTTGTCTCTGGAGATCTTATGATAGTCACGACTTTCATTCTTTTTATTGCTTATACCAGATTGATTATCTATTTCAAAAAAGGTTTAATGCTTCTTAAAAGTCCTCCAAACAGAGCGAGGTTAGATGAAGGAAGATAGTATATATTTTTTAGTTCAGTTATTTTTTAGTTAAAAGGTTAAAGAGACTATGCAGATCAAATATGCAAATAGAATTAAGAACTTATAAATTTTTAAACATTTCTTTGTATCTTGTAACAAATTAGGATTTAAAATAGATAACTAGTTTTTCTCTTTGTTATTTCAGACCAGCCTTATTGCCTTGACGGATCTGCAAGGGGGTTTGGTAGATTTTTCACCTCCAACCTGCTTGTGCATTCAATCATGCATATATCTAAATGACATTTGCTGTCAAGGCTCTTGATTGAAAGGAGGGGTAATAAATTTTGTAAGCCTCTCTGATCACTTTCGAATCTCTGTGATAAAATTCCACTAAAAATGATCAGAGTGACTATTTAGATTTGACGAAAATTAAAGCAAATTAAAAACTAAAACTGCTCATATCAGTAAAAATAAAATCAACTATATATTTCAATATGACAAGCAACCTCTCGCCTTCCACAAAATCGACTAGAAATAATCAGAGTGATTATTTACATTTAATGAACCTTAAAGCAAGTTAAAAATTACGAAAACTTACAACATTAAAAATAAAATCAATTAATTATACGTTTCAATCTGATAAGCAACCTCTCGACTTCCATAAAGATAATGCTATTTTCATACATGTAGTTTTTGCATGACATTCCTGGCAACCGAATTGCAAAGACGTAATACATTCTCGGATATACTAGACTTACAGTTTTACAGGCCAGGCTTACATCTGTATAAGCCAGACTTTAATCTATACCATTTTCGACCTTGACAGATAGGCTATAAGATATTGTTGACAAATATGTTAAGCTTACTCTGTGAACCCAGATTATCAAAACGGCATATCAGCAAAATTTATGTTTAACAGTTTTATTTTATCCACAATTGTAGTTCTAGAAGTCTGCACTATGCATTGCAGAAGCAGTTCTAGAAGTCTGCACTATGCATTGCAGAAGCAGTTCTAGAAGTCTGCACTATGCATTGCAGAAGCAGTTAGTAAGACAGTGTCTCTCCGTTTGATGTTCTTCGTTCAAAGTTTTTGGAAGATGCCGCTTTTTTTGCCCACAACACAAGTCTTTGAAAAATAGTATTTTGCTAAAGAACAAGGATTTTACTATTAGCGAGAAGGTTTTACTAATGAAAAATTACCTATTCAACTATTATGGTAGAATAATTTTGAATTAACCTAAATGCAGCAGCGTACCTAGGGGAGGTACGCTGCTTTTTTTTTGTTTTCTTATAGTGTGGTAGTGGTGAGGAGTGGGGGGAGTATAAATCAACATTGTCCTCAGGCACTGAAAACCTTAGCTACGGGTCCGCCCGGATGACTCCTTTTCAAGTACCACTTCTCGTGCAATTTTGGATGTTTATAATTTGTCACTTGGCTTTTAACTCGTGATTGAAATTACATCGGATGCATGAAAGTCTTAAAAAAATATATAAAAAATACTGACACGGGAATACATGACGTTTTTATACTTTTATGAAATACATGCCAAACAAAAGAAATCTACGAAAATGTCGACACAATAAAATTAGAAACCGATTTAATTCGAAAGAAAAAAGGAACATGGTAGTTTAGAATTCAAGTTTTACTCCTGGCTCACAGTCGAATTTTGGGCAACAATCAGGAAAGGTGGCGTTTAGGTTTGTCTTTGGAGAAAGTTTGCATTTGTTGTTGGGTTTTGGAAGAGGTCCACAGTCTGAAACCTTTTCTAGTAGTTTTCCATCGTCTCCCTTGATACATTCGCTAATTCCACAGAATGGTGCTAAACTCCATTTTTCTCCAACTTTGTGGGTTTTGCAAGAAGTTGATGCAAAGCAGACACCGGGGAAATCTAAAAAAACGACATTTTAGTATGTTACTTTCTAATCAATTTTTCGAAGTTGTTTTATCTATATAAAGAGCTGCAATATTTTATAATATTATTATATAATTCTTTCTTTTCTCTGAATGCAATGAAATTCCTGTTTTCAATTTCCTATATTCAATCAAAGGTGTCAATTGGCAGAAAAGGGGGCAGGGTTGGCAATTACACTCCTATATTTTGAAAAATGTCTTTTTTGGTATTTTCATTGAAAAATGCGTTTTTCGGTATTTTTATTGGAAAATCCCCCCTCAGGCTTTGAAAAATACATTTTCCCTCCTCTGCTACATTTTTGCAACTTGACGCCCCATTATTAAATATATGAGCAGAGCTTTATATGCTCATAGGTAAAGCGTAAATTTTCTCTAAAGAGGGTAGGCAAACCTTCTTATGGCTTCTAAGGGAAAGGATAAAGAGGCTTTTTGTGACAAGAGTGCAAAAATTTCTGAAAGTTAGAAGCTCCTGCCCTTTCTACATACTTTGGCCTTCGTTGAGGTAGCACCTATTAGCTCTTCCCTTTACTGTCCATAGTACTGTTTACTTCTGTTGTTTAATTCAAGTATTTGATATAGCTGTCATACGCCTTGAATTATTTAAATTCTATAAATTCGTTAATTAATTCTTTAAATTTCGTTTAAATTCGCTTAAATTATTTAAATTCGAGAATTATTTAAATTCTCATTCTGCTTCTAATAACATTTCTTTTTTGTCGTCGTTTATGCTTATTCTTCTTTTATTTCTTTTAAATGAAATTAATTTAAAATTAATGAGAGTAAGTTTTTCGTCAGCCTTTTTTTTATGTTTTCTGAGGAAAACCAAAACATCTTCAGAAAGGACCCAAATTTTTGATTTATTTACAAAATGGGCTGCTCTTATATATTTTTTTTTATTGTTTTCTTTTTTTCAAGTGCAGCTTGTTTTCAAATATCGATTCAATCCCTTCATAAATGTTCATGAAGGGTTCCAATCCCTTAGTTCCAATTTTTATCGAGTTTAAATCCATTTAGTTTCATTAATTAAAGCTCTTAATCAGTTCATTTGTATATCTGATGAGAAGATCAAAAAGAAGAAATCAATTGTTTGGTTTAGAGTTTCTGTTTCAAATTTACTGAAGTTCCAGTTTAGATATCTCAATTGAGAGTTTGTCCATAAAAAAATATGATCAAGTAAACATAAAATATTAATGAGTTCTTACTGAGAATTATTAATGAGCTTAATTGATACTTAAAATTACACAGTTTTTATTCACAAGGAAAATTGCTCGCTGTAGGAAAAACAAGTATGTTTCAGACAGGAAAGTTTGAAATCTATTCAGATGAATGTGGAACAACTTCCTTTTAAGTAAATAAATAAATCTGTCTAAGGTGTCCTTTCCTGATAAATTTCTAGGAAGTGTTTTTTCCTGTCATTTACTGCAAACAGTAGCTGTCCTATTTTTTTAAGGGTTAAATTGTCTTCTTAACTATTGAACATTTCATGATAACGAACTTTAAATTGAAGAGCAACTCGGATCAATAGTATCCAAAATTCTAAAGAACACGAATTTTGACAACAATTAATATATCAAAAGACCTGGCTTTTATGCTGGTTATAAATATATAAATCAAAAATTTGCCTGATGTCCGAAAAAAGGGTAAGCATCCACAAAACGTTTATCGATCTTAATAGAGATTACACTATCAGATTCAGCATTAAGTTATGCAGTTCGCCCATTGTTATATATAAAAAATATACCCAATTTTTCGAAGGGGGAGGGAATTTTCTGAAGGGGGATTTTCCATAGAGAGAATTTCCCGTGAGAAGGAGAGTTTCCGAAGGGAATTTTACTTTGAGGCAGGGGATCTCCTGGTATGATTTAAAAAAAGGTTAGAAATGAAATTTATTTTTTTTTTCCAACTGAAATTAAGGAGTAACATTAAAACTTAAAATGTACAGAAATTATTCCGTATATTCGGGGACTTACCCCTCCTAATTCCCTCGCTCTTTATGCTAAAGTTTGACTTTTTGTCACAATTCTTTAAGACCTACTCCTGATGCACAAGAACCGCTGAATTTGAATGAGAAGTATTTTAAAGAGCTTTAGCGTAAAAAGCGAGTGACTAAGGAGGGGATAGCCACTCTCATATACAAAATAGTTTTTGTTAGTTTTAAGTTTTAATGTTGCTCCTTACTTTCAGTTGAAAAACCTTGTTTTCCTATTTATTTAATTCACACTGATTTGTTGTTTAGTTTCATTAACTGACTATTGGTTGGATGTCATGTTTAAATGATCCATTTTTCTTGTTTTTAAAAAGACATCTGTTTTTTTTTCTTTTTTTGGACATTTCCCTGAATTTGTTTTATCTCTATTGAATATCTCAGAACATAGTGCTAAGAACAGGTTAATAACCATTTATTTAAGACATTTGGCAAAATAGAATAAACGCCCTATCGCACACTAATTTGATCCTTTAGCTCGGTATTCCAAAATTAATTTGACCTGTTACAAAAAATCTTATATGCACACACAAATTTGTTGTCCAGAGTGGAGGCGTAAAGAAACAAATATATTTATTTTTTTTATAATTCCAATTATTTTGGAAGCGCAATTCATATATTCTTTTTCTATCATAAAATAAGTTTTTTTTTTTCAATACACGCACAAAAGCAACACCAGCAGAGTCTGTGGGTACAATTGGCCTCCGCTCTGCATGATCCTATTAGTAAACCCGAGTTATACGCTATGATTGACATCAGACATGTGGGTCAGGATTTCAGAAAACGGTATTGATGCAATATTGGAATTGGAAAAACACCAAAAACCAGGTAATTTACATTAAAATAACATATGAATAATTATTTTCAAAAACCATATACATCTCGAGATTTAGGTGGGAGGGTTCAAGTACCTTTTCCCATGACTCGTCTGCTTACAATCCGATTTTTCTTTTTTCACGCGTAAACGATGTTAGCTTATATGAATTTAAGGAAGTAGCTATGCACATAGGTAAAATAACATCGTAATAACATAAATAACATAGGTAAAATAACATAGGTAAAATAAACATAGGTAAAATATAAAATAACATAAGTAAAATAAAATAATAGGTAAAATAATATCTAATAGCTTGCGATTGTTGGCGTCAATATTTTGATTCCTCAATAAATTATTTGTAATGCTTGGACGAGCTACTACTTACAAAAATAGCGACAAAGATTGATGACAAAATTAGGACAAGTTGCTAATATATTTGCTGCTATGAAAAAAGATGCTTTAAATTCGGTTTCCGTTTTCCCTCGGGCTGGTTAACGCAGCAACAACTTTGTAATAGTGGCATTAGTATTGGTGAAAGAGTTCTTACCTCTTAAGACATCAGCAGGTAGGACTCTTGTGCTTGGCTGCTGAGCAATAGCAATAGCGACGACTGCAACGAACACCAAAATAGTCTTCATTTTTCTGAAAGTAAATAATAAAGTTATTCGTCTTCATTTTGCAAAAGACCATTTCGAGCTGGAATTGTCCTATTTCCCCTAGGTAATTACTGTAAGATTTATTTTAAAATTGCTTTCTAGAGGGATACCAGAACTATTGAATTGCTTCTTAGAAGGGAAGGGATGGAATAAAAGAAGCATTTATTGCCAAGGAGCACCTTGAATGGTAAGTTAAGGAAGAACTGCTGTTCAAAATCAAATGGTAAGTTAAAGAAGAACTGTTGTTCAAAATCAAATGGTAAGTTAGGGAAGAACTGCTGTTCAAAATCAAATGGTAAGTTAAAGAAGAACTGTTGTTCAAAATCAAATGGTAAGTTAGGGAAGAACTGCTGTTCAAAATCAAATGGTAAGTTAAAGAAGAACTGTTGTCCAAAATCAAACGGTAAGTTAAGGAAAAACTGATGTCTAAAATCAGTCGTCATTTTCATAGTTTCGTTTTTTTAAAGCAAAATTGAAATCTTTTAGTCAGAGTTGGAATCAATCGGCTGTCTTATGGCCAAACGCTTAGTAAAAATATATATGTTTTGGGATTATAGATCCCAAATCTATAAGCTTTTTTCTTTTACCTTTTCTAGCACTATTGTCAGGTTCAAATCATCAGTTAAATTATCAGTTAATTATCAATTAAATTCAAATTATCAGAGTTGAGAATTTTTTGAATTATAATTGTCGTTTAAATTAGGAACTGCTTAAGTTTGCCAACAAACTAATAAAACTAATTTCCAGTTTTAAGTAATATAAATACTTAAAATATTATTCAAGGCTGACCTCCCTTCTTATAAAAACGGGGTGGACCGTTTTAAAAACTGACTGCACCTCAATTTGATTTTAGTTTCGAGATAAACTAAGATTTTCTTTTACGCCGTCTTCAAATATTTCTCATTGATATGTCGCTTTCCAAATTACCCTTCTTCATTTCCCCCCCGCCCCCGTCTATGCCACTAAGTTTAATAACTACTCTAGTTAGAAATCAATGCTTAAATTTTTTATTATATAAGTATTTTAGTATCATATGCTCTATATTAGTTGTTCCTCCCGTTTGATTAACCAATAGTGTACTGGTCATATAGTTATAAATATTGCGAGAACTATTGTTTGGTTTTGACATTAATCTCTCAATCAGTCTCAGAATTTATTTTCAGTTAGTGTTAAGATGAAGTGGGATAAACTAAACGGGAAAAAGACATCAAGAAATTGCAGCCTGAACAGCCCGTTTTTACTTGAATAGCGACATAATATGTAACTAATCGTCACATGTCAATTCTTAATTACAGATTTACTGTTAAAGAGGGTTCAATTCAAATGTACTTTTGAAATTAGCGTTAAACTTAAGTCTTAAATCTTAAAACTTAAGGAAATTTATTTGATTCACTTTTTCTTTCAGGCAAAAGGAGTGAAAGAACTGAAAATTCACCAAAAGTTTTGACTATTAGCCTAGTGAACGTCTAGTGAAGTTTTAGCACGATTTTCAAATTCCCTGCTTTTAAGAATATCGGTGTCAAAGAGTTTATTCCAATGGTTCTTCCGTGCAAACAAAAGGGAAAACGACATGTTTTGCAAAATAATAGCTTTCTGATTATTCTGGGAACGAAAATAAAGATACTGCCCCAGGCTGAGTGTGAGTGGGTGTCATCAGCAGGGGCGTAATTTGCTATGTCGCAGGGGGTGGGGGACAACTTCCTCTCCCGGACTTTGGTTATCCCCCCAAAAAACCTAGTTTGCCTCCCCCCGAGCTGAAATTTATTTTCTTCAAAAAGTTTGTTAAAACAAAGATAAGCATGCATAATTCAAGCATCCACAGAAACGGATCAGTTTTCTTTAGTATAGTTCAGTCTTCTTTACCTTTATTGTACTATATGGAAAAATTGGCTCCAACTATACGCCCCCCCTCCAGGATTTTGACAAAATTACGCCACTGGTCCTCAGCCGAAGGAAATAGGGTGTTGATCAAAAACAAAAGTCTTTTTCATACCTTTTGAACTAGGGTAGGCAAGGTATCCGATAGTGTGTCCAAAATATCAAAGAATTAGCTATCAGCTAGATTAATTTCTTTTTAAAGTGAGAAAATCACCTACCTAAATATGCATGCATGAAGAAGCGACTGCAATAGAATTATAGACAAACCTGTTATTTAGGAAGGTGATTGATCCTCTTGAACAACAAAACTAAACAATTAAATTTTTAATTCAGCCTTTTGTATTTAAATACAGTAAGCGGTAGGAGGAGCAATGATTTTGGCAACCTTGATGTGTTGCAACTAGTAACAACAGCAAATAGGATAAGAGGAACTTCCTTTTTTTGTTGAAGGCGAACAAAGAAACTAAACGCAAGAAGAAAGAATTCCTAGTCACAACATTTTCATGCAATTACAAAATGCCTGAATTAAAAGCAAACAATGATAATGATTTTGAGACCTTGATTTTATTGCCATATTTTATTTTCTCTCTTTTGGGAATTAAATACTTTCTTAGACTGCACTACCTTCCCAGTTAAAAAAAAAATATTAAAATCTAGTAAAAGAGGTATTATAATATTCTAAAATCTGAGAGTGAAAAAAAAACATTTAATACTAACAAAGTTTTTTCTTCTACTGTCGTATTTAAAATATAATGACCGTTTTCTTATATTTTCATTTGCTTTATTTGTTATTCGGGATTTAAGCTGAAAATTTAGATTATATACATGACAGATGAAAGGTAGGCGTACATATAATGGAATGAGGAGGACCCTCCACTATACTTCATGAATACCAAGTTTTTTCATATATTCCTTTAGTTTTCAAATGATGTCCCTGTTTTATAAGTTTTTTTTTCTGGATTCGCTTCATCGAAACAAATTCCTATATGCGAGTCTAATCACTGGCACAGAAAAGGGAAATGTTTTCTAATTTCGTTGTCAATAATAAAAATTTTCTAAGATTCTTTAAAAATACTTTGTACCATTATTGCTGATAGGGAAACCTTTAAAGGAATTTGAAGTTTTTTCTGAGACGACTTTTCAGTTTCTTAGGAAGAGAAACCTAAGAGCCAAGAAATTGTTTAGGCAGACCCTATATTTGAATAAAAATTAATTCCTATCTTTCAGGGCTTTTCCTGTTTTACTGTATATTCCATTTATCGGACCTTTCCATTATCTTTGGACCATTTCCTGTTTTACTGTATATTCCATAATCTTTTAGACCTTAAGAGGATCGGCCCTTCTGTTCTTCCTCTCTCAAATGACAACCCTCTAACTTAAAGAAAGAGTTAGTTTCAAGGCATATCACTTTTTTGAAGTTTTTGAACTTCATCAATTTTTTTGAAGTCTTGACGTGAGGAGGTTCTCACATGCCCCATAATTGATTTAATCCCTATATCTGCCTTATTTGACGTTATGACCTGTATGAACTTGGTTCTCTAAAACATAGTTGCAGAATGTGCATTAAAACGAAGTTTTATTTATTTATTTTTCTTCTTTCTTTTATTTCCTTGTGAACTGTGAGGCAGTTAAGGTAGCTGTTAACAGTTAAGTTGAAGAACAGTTTCTTGTTTAATATCTACTCCCTGGTCTTTTGCTTGTTTATGTGTTTTTTTTTTTTTTTTTTGCTTTTGCAGTTAACTCAAATCTCACTGAAAGGTTTAGAATAGGAGAATATTCAAAACAGTATTTGGGCGTAAGAGACTTGTAACACCAAATCACTTGCTTCAATCACAGCTGAACTTGAGAGGAATCTTGGTATACTCGCATACGTGAGGGAGCTGTGGATCCCCATACCTGTTAGGGGGAGTTCTCTAATCTCAAAGATTATTTCACAAGTCCCTCGTCATTTTCTGCCAAAATTGGAAATTGGCAGCAAAAACGTTCTTAAAGAGAATTTCATACATTATCCTGAAATGTTCCTCCAATAGTCTCACCCTAATACTTTACCTGGACCCAAAATTTCCTAGAACTAATTGCTTTTGAGAAAATTTACTGCAAGAATATTTATATAATATAAATCCAGTGTCTTGTATTTCTATTAATTTTTTAAAGCAATTTTCAAAATTAAAACTCGTGATTGTCACCACCAAAATCACTAACAGCTCAATTACTGTGGATATTCCTCTCTTAGGTTTATCTATAGGTTAATGGGGGCGAAAAACACAAAAAGCAACAACAATTAAATTATGCGGAGTATGGAAGAAACTATGGTATCCTTTATAACCGGTTTGAAATTTTGGTTAAGGATGGGTGTGATACCCCCTGCCACTCTGTCTATAAACCTGTATTAATTAATATAACGATTATATTGATTGCTTTGGTTAATTTTCAGTGGATTGACAACTGTCAAAAACCCATACTTTAAACTTTTATTTAGTAACCTTGGAAACAAACATGCTAAAGGCCTACCAGTTTCCTTGTTTCTTAGACAAGAAATAATATTTTGTTTTTATCATCTATAGACTATTGATGACCAATATTTTCATTCTGAGGGCCGTTTAAGGTGCTGACATTGTCCGCGAGGCACAATAAATACTGTCAGTCTTTTTTTTTCTTTTCAAATCTTTTGGTCTTTGTTTCTTGTTCTGGAAGGGATGCTATAAAATATGCATAAATCTGCATAAGACATTTATTTGAATCTGGATACCCACTGTACATCCGAGCTCCAAGAATTATTTTGGTCCCACTCCAGACGGTCCAAAATAACTTTGCTATCTGGCGAAATAACAAACCGAACGCCGACAGTAACGCTTAAATGTATTGTAGATACGACGTCCATGCCAGTTCTTTATAAATACATCCACTCTTGTAAGTTCTGTCTCCCCGTGCTTCTTGCGTATTCTTGGAGCTATCAAATAAAAACAAACAAACAAAAGTTCTTCTCAAATGAAATTAAAGAGTGACGTAAAAAGTGAAAACGAACACAAGTTATTATATGATTGAGGCGATGGCCCCCTCTCCTCTAGCCCTCTTACTCTGTGCGCTCAAGTTTTACCACCGGTTTACGGAGTTGTTTTTTTTAGTGCTAGTTGAAATTGCAAGTACTTTACTTACTTATCTCTCCTCATAACATTTAAACTAAAAATGTTATTGCTAATAGCAAATACATATCAATTAGCTCTCTGTTCTTGGGCTATTGTGTAAAAAACTTTTTACCCCATTCCTATTCTCATATAATTTGTACTAGAGCGAGATCATTCGTTCTTGCGCTATTGGAGAATTAATTAGCCATGTCTTGACTTGCCCATAACTATTCCATTTTTAATTCAAAATGAAAATGAAAGTAAAGTACTTTCAATATCAACTGGCTGTAAAAAAAATACAGCCAGTTGATATTGCAAGTACTTTAATTACTTATCACCCCTCATAACATTCAAACTGGAAATGCTATTGCTAATAGCAAATACATATCGATAAGCTCTTCATTCTTGGGCTATTGCGGAAAAAAAACTTTTTACCCCATTCCTATTCTCACATCATTTGTACTAGAGCAAGATCATTCGTTCTTGCGCTGTTGGAGAAACAAGTCAGTCTTTAGTGCAAAGGGCAGTAGGCTGCAGAAGGACGGGGAGGTTCGGCTGTACAATATTTTTTGTTTGTTTTAAATTTTTAAGTCACTTGTTACTTTTATTTTTAAAAAGTTCTTTTTTATTCATCTTCTGTTTGTTTTTAGAATCAAAACTTGGACTACTATCGATAGGAGGTGTGAGTAGTGGTGGGTTAATTATTCCAGATTTTACAGCCTGAGACTCTAAGGAATATACCCTAATTCCCGTTAATGTACTACAGAAGATACATATAGGCCATATTCAAACAGGAACACAATATCTATATTCTGGTCCCACTACTTAAGAGGAACGAGCGCGAAGAATTTTGAAATGCTCGTCCTTTGACACGATTTTTCTGTATTAAGCCATTTGTGGCTGAGAGAAAATTAGTAACGTTCATCCAAATCTTGAGTTATAATGAATAAGCGAAGTCATACCTTTTAATTTTATCGTTTTAAAGAATCCATTTTTGTTTTCATAGCGCAAAATATATAAGTTTATTTTCATAGTAGATTGTTGAACCAATAAAATTAACTAACCTAAGTTTGCTCTGAGTATTGATCTATTACCAAAACAACCCGTCAGTGGGATTAAAATCTTGAATTTTCGTTTGACAGTTAACACAGGGGCAAACATTATTTACTAAAAGGAGGCTTAGATACCGTATTTTGAAGTTAATCGATGTACTTTTCAAACTTTTATTGAAACCTTGCTTGGAAGTCTTCTTAAGAGAGAAATCAAAGTCTTGGAAAACGGCCCTTCCTCTGCATAAGTTTTAAGAACTCTTTTGACTATCTATCCCCTTACTATTGTTATAACAGACCCCATGACAATACTTCCATGATTGCCCCAAGAGGGTTATTTTCCTTAAAATTCCAGGCAACTTGTTGGACAACTAATCTTGACTTAAGTTTTCGTAAGTTAGTCAGTCTGAGCTTATGAATTGGGTCACTCGCTTGATACTCTATGCGGATGGGCCTAAGTAGGCCTTGGATAATTGTTTGCATTGCTGTTCCCTGGCAACGTGTTGGAGAACCAATTTTTAACAAATTTTCGTTAGCTTGTTAAATGAGTTATTTACCTAACACTCTAGGTAGCTTGGGGGGCCTCTATTGGGGTTTGGACGCTTGTTTGCCGGTCATTCCAGGCAACAGGGGGCCTTATGGTACCTCTCCCTGGGAAACATAGCAAATGCAATGGGTTTCTAGCTACTGGATTGTCAGATTGTGTAAGACCAAAACGTTTTAACTGATTCAGAAGTGCATAACTGATTCAGAAGGGCTTAACTGGTTTGTTTTGAACTTTGAGAAGTAACTGTAGATATATGTTTTAGCTCTAGGATACCGTTTGAGACATGAACGTATATTTTTCTGAAAAACCCATACCTGAACTTATTAAAACGTTCTAATGAAATTAATAAAGTCGAATAGATTTTAAGTGATGTTACGTTGGTATTATACAGTAAATGATACGACACCAAACGTTGTAAACTGTTCCTAGTTATTTAATATACTTTTTTAACTATAAGAGGTCGTTCGAGACATTAATGTGCATATTTTACGTTCTAATGAAATTAATAAAGTTGTATATATTTTAAGTGAAGATACGACAGTCATGTGAGAGAAATTGTTCAAGTCCAATGTTTCTTTAAAAAAGCCAAAAGATTTTACTGCATTATTTAGAATTATGACATAACCAGTTTCCTGATTTAGCTTGCTTGATATAGTTTTTTTTAATCAATAAACGGTTTGAGACATGAGGACACATGTATTTTCAAAACTGAAACCTAAGCATTCTATGACTATTGTTACTCGTTTTAATTTAATTTTAATATCTTCATTCTAGCAGACCTGTGGTACAGAAACATCAACACCACCACCAGAAAAGAGATATAGAACAACTGATGGTGTGGATATACCACAATTAATGAATGCTCTTCCATTGATGAATATAGATTATGCATTAGATGAGGAACTAGAGGGGGCTAGTCCCACATAAATGGAAGTACAAAAAGTAAGTTTGTTTAAATTCTCATTGACATACTTTCCATATTTGGAAAACGTCCTTGAATATGTGATGTCAAAAAGTGGGATGTGGATTGTTCAAGCTCCTTCTTCGATTTTATTGGTAAAGATTAAAAATTTAAAAGAAAACGTTTTCTCCAAGCGGGTAGTAGCGTTTCTTACACTTTTACTGCCAATAATTGCAGGAATGTAAACAGTTTTCATTGGAAAAATGTCTAAATCCTACAAATTGACGGCAATAGAACTTGCCCTTTCACCAACGAGACAATTTGTTTATAATCTCAGTAAATTAATTAATGACGAGAATATTACCGATGAATAAAACTACTTTAACTTCGAGATGCACTTTGACGAGTGAACAGGCATAAACCCTATCACAGGAGACCAGTCAATAAAAGTGTCATTGATAAAAAGGAAATGCCTGTTCAAGATTCTGGAGCAGCAACAACAACACAACCAAAGGAGAAAGATCCAATATTGTCCAATGTTTTGTCAAGTGTTGGAGACCTACTACCACACTCACATCGTAAACAAAATAAAATAGTCTTGACATATCTAATGGAAAGTGAACACATTCAAGTTCATAGTAAGGAAAAACGGATTGTAATTCAGGAGACAAGTTATAGTCTACTTGATTCATTATATGATTCGGTTATAGATCGTAAAGGACTTTTATCATTTGACAATCATCTATATCACTTTTTAGTTACGTTAAACTTCCCTAAAAGTCTTACTACAAATAATCAAATTCTAAACGAATTAATTGAACAAGATAGTAGTAGTTTAACATTGAAAAAAGAAGATTTTAAATTAATCTGGGAAAATACTAGCACCTCTACCACTAATAGTAGTAGCAGTAGTGGAAACTATAATTTCATGACACCAGTGGTGGCAAGACAAAAGCACAAACGGATTGATATTAATTCATCACCATCATCACCACCCACTAGTATGCCAAATGGTAGTGGACACTTACTAAGTATTGTGTTCAAAATTGTTGAAATTTTGAAAAGTGTTTATAAGAATATTTGTGAGATGGGAAGTCTAAGTTCCCCCAGCACCCTTTCTGAAGTCATTCGACTTCAAAAAGGAACAGCGAGAGAGTATCTATAAAATGAGCGTAGTTACACTCTACATCGAAATCATAGGATTCGTAGTAATCATTACCGAAAAACTAAGGCCTTTTTCCCGCTGTATATGACGCAAGCAGATCTTTTGACTCTCGATGAGATTCAAAGGCGTCACAATACATCTTACAAATTTATTCTACTTGCAATCAGTGTCTTTTTTTCACTATACACATCCTATTTTATTGCGGACATATAGAGGTGTTGAAGTTGCTAAGGCTATAGAAAGTATTCTTGACCGAGATTCTTACATAAAAATTAAAACGGATCGAATGTATCTTAGTTATAGTCCTATAAAGGCTGCATTATCCAAACGATTGATAAAAACTATTTTCAAGATATTATACAGTAAAAACCACTGCCGCTTTTATTCAAGATTTAGCTATAAAATCATGCAAATTTATAATCAACGCCCCGATTGATCCATGTCCCTCCTTAGCCCCCAGAAAGATCATCGAGGAGATCATGATACACTTGATACTGTTCTTAAATATTATTCCATTGAAAAGGCTATGAAAAAGAAGAAACAAATTCAATGTTGGTGATACATTTCGAATGAATAGAACTACTAAAATTTTTGAAAAGGGGAAATACTTTTGGTCCACTATACTTTTTAAAGTGCCAAAAAACCTTTAACATATCGTCTACCAGTCACCAAACATGAACACATTTCGGTAGTTTTTATTACTATAAAGTTCGAAAAGTTATTTAACTGCTCAATGGAACAGGGTAAGATCTACATTAGTTATCCCATTGAAAATGAGAAGCTTACTATCAACGATTATCGGAAAGATATTCTTAATTTTAAATAAAATATAATCAATGTTAGAAGGGCTGGAAGCAGCAGTGGCATGAATTGTGTCATTCTCACCGACTATCAACCTAGCTTCTCCTCGGACAGTTGTATTTTTTTACACCACATTTGTTGAAATATCGAGAGTTGGAAATAGCAACGTTCTCGTGCTATGTGTTCTTGAACAAACAAGAGCTAAGAGTTCATATGGCACTTGTGACTAGGCAAGAAGAGCTAAGAGCCAAGAGCTCATATGGTATGAGCTCTAACAAAATTCCAAGAATTAATAGATTAATTTAAAAGGAAAATCAGAAGCTAAATGCCGGTCAGGATTTAAAATAAGAGCTCTGAGTCACGATGTCCTTCTAGATATCAAAATTGATTAAGATCCGATCACCCACTCGTAAGTTATAAATGCCACATTTTTTATAATTTTTTCCTCTCCCTTTAGCCCCCCCAGATAGTTGAATCTGGGAAAACGACTTTATCAAGTCAATTTGTGCAGCTCCCTGACACGCCTACCAATTTTCGTCGCCTACCACGTCCAGAAGCACCAAACTCGCCAAATCACTGAAACCCTGCCCCAAACTCCCCCAAAGAGAGCGAATCCAGTACGGTTACGTCAATCACGTATCAAGGACATTTGGTTATTCTATCCACCAGGCTTTATCCCAATTCCTCCACTCCAAGTGTTTTCCATGATTTCCCCCTCCAACTCCCCCCCAATGTCAAAAGAGCTGGTCGGGATTTGAAATACGAGCTGTCAGACATGAACTCCTTCTAAATATCAAATTTAATTAAGATCTGATCACCTATTCGTAAGATAAAACTAACCCAATTTTCACGTTTTCTAAGAATTCAGGTTTCCCCCTCCAACTCCCCAAATTTCACAGGATCTGGTTGGAATTTGAAATTAGAGCTTTAAAGCACAGATCCTTCTAAATATCCAATTTCATAAGTTAAAATACCTTATTTTTTCAAATTACCCCCCCCCCCATCTCCACCAAAGAGAGCAGATCCGGTCCGGTTATGTCAGTCACGTATCTTAGACAGGTTTGTATTCTTCCCATCCAGTTTCATCCTGATCTCTCCGCTTTAAGTATTTTCTAAGATTTCCGGTACCCCCCCCCCAACTGGCCCCCCCAAATAATGCTGGATCCGGCTGAGATTTAAAATAAGAGATCTGAGTTACGAGGTCCTTCTAAATATGAAGTTTCATGAAGATCCGATCACTCCTTCGTAAGTTAAAAATACGTCATTGTTTCTAATTTTTCAAAATTACCCCCCCCCCCCCTCAAAAGAGCAGATCCGTTCCAATTATGTAAATCACGTATCTAAGACTTCTGCTTATTTTTCCCACCAATTTCAATCCCGATCCCTCCAATCTAAGCTTTTTCCATGATTTTAGGTTCTCCCATCTCAAACTCCCCCCAATGTTACCAGATCCGGTCGGGATTTAAAATAAGAGCTTTGAGACACGATATCCTTCTAAATATCAAATTTCACTGAGATCCGATCATATGTTCGTAAGTTAAAAATACCTCATTTTTTCTAATTTTTCAGAATTAACCCCCCCCCACTCCCAACTACCCCAAAGAGAGCAGATCCATTCCGGTTATGTCAATCACGTATCTAGGACTTGTGTTTATTTTCCCACCAAGTTTCATCCCGATCCCTCCTCTCTAAGTGTTTCCCACGATTTTAGGTTCCCCCTCCCAACTTCTCCTAATGTCACCAGATCCGGTTAGGATTTAAAATAACAGCTCTAAGACAAGATATCCTTCCAAACATCAAATTTCATAAAGATCTGATCAACCGTTCGCAAGTTAACAATTAATTCATTTTTTTCTATTTTTTCCAAATTAACGGGCCCCCCACTCCCCCCCCCAGATGGTCAAATCGGAAAAAAGACTATTTCTAATTTAATCTGGTCCGGTCCCTGATGCGCCCGCCAAATTTGATCGTCCTAGCTTACCTAGAAGTGCCTAAAGTAGCAAACCCGGGACCGACAGACCGACAGACAGACAGACAGACGGACAGACCGACAGAATTTGCGATTGCTATATGTCACTTGGTTAATACCATGTGCCATAAAAACCTTCAAGATCACATTTATCATTACAATACAGAGCAGCTTCAATTTATCCATGTAATTACTTGCTATTTAGAACTCTGCCAGTTAACATTTAGAACTTAATTAAGTGATTATTTAGCAATAACCAAAGGTTTGGCTGTGATTACACGTCCTTTTTGACCAATTTAATAACAAGATGTCTAATAGAAAAGTTAAATTCGTTTGTCCTGATATTGATTGCTACGTTGCTGCCCTTGGTAAAAGCCAATTGTCGTGGAAGGAACTATTGCAAAGGTTGTTCATCAGTGTCGGACCATGGTCTTGGCAGCTGGTTTGCTAAGTTGTTTTGCTCTGTACTATCTTTGACTCAAAACTATATTTTACCGACTGCAGCAGATTTCGTATCCTCTAAACTACACAATTGGGACTCTGGCAACGATTTTAAAAAGTGTTTTGGAAAATCTCGTTATCGATGCACGATTCCTTGGGAAGCGAGTGAAGTCTCAATAAAGTGGAAAAGGTTTAAAAAGGTAAAGAAACCTTGCATCACTCATCAGTTTCAACTCAGGTCTGAAATGATCACTCTTGTCAAAGAAGAGGAAACCAAGGAAGAAAACTGTTAGAGTAAACTATTGGATCACTTAATGTTTAAATCTTTTTGATGCAGAAAACGGTAATTTGAGTGTAAAACATGGTTACTATGAATAATTCTACATGGTTATAAAACCTGGTTACTATGAATAATTCTACCCTCAACAACCGCTCTCTGAAAAGATTCATTTTTTAATTTATTCCAATTAAGATTAAAATCATCATTGTCTTAATCATCTTAAATCATGAGTCTTAAATCATCATTGGATTTCTAAGGTAGTGTTTAAAAGCAAATCTATAATAAAATTTTCTTTTGTTTCGATTAGTTTGTCAATAAATTGAGTAAATGCATTTAAGCCACAACCCATAAACATCATCCAATGAATAAAAGATGTACATCCATTTTTCATAATATCATCAAATATTTTTTGAGAAAATACTTTCTTTTGCACTGATAACTTTTGAAAACGATGGTTTAGGTTCAGACAATTTATCAAAAACAAGATTCCGCATGATTTTATGTTTCAAAATGCATTCATTTTTTATCCTAGCATCTCACAGCTGACCACAGGCTAACTAACAAATACGAATACTCTTTCTACTTCAGGAAATTCCCTAGAGAGAGGAGCGGTAACCTACTAAAAATATCTAATAAGAAAATAAATTATCGATTTATAAATTTTTATCTTTCATAATTTGAATAACATATCACTCATTTTTCACATATTGATTCAAGGTATTGTCTTCAATATATTTCATTATTACATTTAAAGCGGCTTGAAGTCTATGTATATGCATTATATTAAGTTTTGGTGCAAAACATAACTGCTCCTCCCATTTGAATTTGCTAAATGTCTTGCATACATCTCATTCCATTTAAGGCCTGTTTGCAGCCTCTTGTAATTTCTATTGCTTCGTTTGGTACTCATGTCTTTGCATCATTGATACTGCCAGCTCAAGTATCAACTTCCATTAGCGTAAACATACCACTCTTTTTTCGCTTGTATGTCTTGTCAAATAAAAAATTGATGAAAAAGATATATTCAAAATCTTCTCTCTCTAAATTTTCCTATTAGTATAAAATCTATCTTTCCTACTAGTATAAAATACATTTAAAATCAAGCCTTATATTACATATGCCACCGTTTGAATATGCTAGTGACATTTAGGGTATATGCATTGTGGTCTAGGCTATAATCTTTAGAGCCTCAAGCTGCAAACGCTGGATTAATTAGCCCACCACCACTGGTGTACTACCGTCCCCTCACCCACCGTTCTTTATCTAATTCATCTCAATTGTTTGTCCATTTCATGCTTGTCCTGGAAATCTTGTTAATTTGAGCATAGCACTTCTTTGCAGCTCTAGATACCTCTCCCCATTAGAGAATCCGCTGGCATCCACATAATAGCTGGTAAAAACTCCAGGAGCATTAATTTCATAGGAAAAACATTTATAGCTGTAGATTTTCCGGTCAGTGTTGTTATTACCGGAAAAATTATTTTGGGTCATGAAACTATTGTTAATAGATGCATTTTGACTTTTTGAACATATTTTCTCTCTTGCAAAACTACCGCAAACTCACCGTTATGGAGTTATTCCGGCCCAAATATTCTTGTATTTATACATATAGAATAGCAATCATTTCCATTTTCGTTAATCGGAAATTTAAAATCGTTAACGTTTTAAGACCGAAAACTGATCTGTGGCTTTTAGAGACAATTTTTTGTTAGGTTAGGTTAGGTTTGCGGTAGTTTTGCAAGAGAGAAAAGATTTTCAAAAAGTCAAAATGCATTTATTAACAACAATTTCATGACCCAAAAAAATTGTTCTGGTAATACCAACATTGACCGATTTTCCTGTGTTATCCATTCATGTTAAAGTGGTAAGCATTGCGTTCCTTGGTTTTTAAATTAAATTCAACTTGGCAGACCATGATGAAAAAATGAGAACCATGGCTAATAAAAAAAAGACAGATAGTCTGAGTGGAGGCAAAGCTGGCATATGTCGTTTTCAGAATTATATAAAAACGATGTCATTTCAGTTGTTGTTGGATAGCTTATCGTTAATTCATTATAGGGCAGAACTAAGGTTGTTAGGCATGGAATAAGGGTAATTCAGATAGTCTGTCACTTCTATGAGCCACTTGAAGGCCATTGGAGACACCAACTAAAATATTTTCTAAAATTTATGATTCAGCATGTCTACAGGACTAGCAGACAATTGGGCAGCTGGGATTGTTCATATTAAATGAGCTTTGACTACTAGGAAAGCCCACTGGAATTGGAGAGCCCACCATACTATAATAATTTATTTGTAACCCACTTGAAACAGGAGAGTGTAAAAACAAACACTCAGAAAAAAAAACTTCTGATAACACATTAAATTACTGTAGAAAACATTTTAGAAGATCATGAAAAGGGCTAATAGTAAAATGTATCGAGTCGGACAGTTTCTAGTGTAGCACGTTAAGTTTATTTAATAGATCTGGAGCCCTGAACTTTGTTACCATATCACTGTTCTTGTACCAGGGAGGAAGATACAACAAAAAACGGAGGAAACGAAAATAAGATGACTTGAGAGCCTTTAAATCTTTAATTTTTAAAACAGGATACAATCCAGAAAGATATAAAACCGAGTGGTTACAAAACAAGAATAAATTTGTGAAAGGGCTTTACGGTTGTAATTCCCCCTGTTCGCAACAATTTTAGAATAACCCACTTGAAGTTTAACCTTAGCATCAGAAACAATTTTATTACGAAAAGAGACTAAATTGTTAGTAAGGGTAATGCCCAGCCACCTTAAAGAAGTCACGCACGCAACGCTAAATTCAGAACAATTAAGTCTAGAAGATTGGTTAGGAGAAGGACCAAAATGAATTAATTCACATTTATCAGGGTAAAGGTTTAGACCTATATTCGAGAAAGCAGTAGAGATAGAACGAATAGAAGCAGAAAGCCCAGATTTAGTTCTAATAATGAGAAGAATATCGTCTGCATAAGCAAGATATGAGACATTTGAACTACCTAAAAGGTAAGTTGTTGGAAGACTATTTAAAATATCAGCAATACAAATTTTGAAAATTGATGGAGATAAAACTCCACCTTGTCTTACGGTGATCTTTTACATAGAAGGGTCAGAAGGAGAATATTTAACATGAAGAAAAGAATGACTATACCAAAATTTTAATAAAGCAACAATAGAAACATTCACTCCACATTTAAGCAAAGAAAACAGGGCTTGGGAGTGATTTACAGAATCAAAAGCCTTAGATAGATCTAAAGAACCAAAATAAAGATCATAGCCCTTCCCGGAAGCATCAGAAAGCAGAGTAGAAAGAACTTTATGGGCATGCTGACGTCCCAGACCACGCTGAAAACCATACTGGTTAAATCGAAAATTTATATTATCTTTTATAGAAGGGAGAAGTAAATACTCAAGGACTTTGCTTAAGGTACAAGAAACAGTGACAGGACGATAAGATGAACATAAAAATGGATCTTTCCCCCTTCTTAAAATAGAAGTAACTGTGCCACATAAGAAACTGTCCGGCACGACAGAACAACACAAACACATTTGAAAAAGTAGTTGTAAATGCGATATTAAAGGGGGGCAATCAGGTTTTAAATGATTTACTGGTATTCCATCGGTGTCACTGACTTAGACTTAATCCTTTTAATAGCCAGGTAAATTGAATCAGCGGATATCGGTAATATATCCTGCTGAGATAGAGCAGACGGTAGCATACGTTTCAAAACAGCTGAAAAACGTGAATGAACTGCATAACTAATCCAGGAAAAAATAGCAGTATAATACGATTCCCAAGCCGACTTAGAAATATAATTCCCAGGACCATCACTAATTATTTTACTGGAATTTAAAACATTCTTCCAATCACTTGGATTTGATGGAAAATCAAGACTCCGAAATCGGACTGCACGAAGGTACTTCTTATAAGCAGATTTAGTGCGATTTTTAATACTGAAAATAATACCAGAAGCAGGCCTTCCGCATTCTGACCATATACGCAACCACAACTTTGCACGGTTCTTAATCGACTTCAACTCTGAATCATTATTCCACACAGGTTGAGGAGTCCCTAACTTAACTCGTTCACAAGGGACAGCACAAGACTCGGCGTTTTTCAAACACGAAATAATTTGAGAATAGTACAGGTTAATATCAGCAACCACATTTTTTACAGGCACCTGCGTCTGGAGCAAATGAAACGGAATACAAATAGAACTAAGTAGCGTAGCAGGCGTCGCACTGTAAAGGGCAATATTTGTACGACTCCAATTATACTTGTCGAAACAGCGTGAGGGCTTAGGGATAGAGGGATATACAGGAACATCAGATAGTGAAAACGTAAATGACATCGGCATATGATTAATGCCTTGTTCATCCGTAAGGACATGCACTTCAGAAATGCTGAGACTTGGCGAACAGATTACATGATCAACATTTGATGCACTTCCTGAATGATGAATGTAAGTATAGGACTAATCCTTTGGCACAATTTTATAATCAGGAACTAAATCTAACAAGCAGTCAGTTCTGGTCGAGTTATCTAAAATATTGCAGTTTAAGTCACCAACAATCAGATATGTAAGTTCGGAATCAGCGAATTGCTTCACAGCTGAACATAACGGGGAGCAAGTTTTAGCGAACCGTGTCATAGAATCAATTCCAAGGGCATTATGTGGCAAAGAAGCGTTAATTATAACAGTATTGCCTGACTGGATGGCAAAAAAATGATCATTCGAGCATAAGCAAGTGGGATTTAGACCACCTAAACTCCGCTTGACAAAACATGCAAGCCCTCCAGAGGGCCTGCCAAAAGTTGTGTGGGCATTTATAAAAAATAACTGATGTGATGTACTTCGTTGTAGGAAACTGGAACTGGTGGAAGAGAGCAGGTGTTCTTGTAAGCAGACTATATCGTAATAATTTATGAACTCGTCGATCACAGAGGCTTTATCCTTAGTGCCATTAATATTAAAAGAGAGTAGGGATATCGAGCGAGCCATCACTTGGCAGCAGAAATCGTTTTTTTAATAACTTGACATTTTAGGCTAAACGACACATGCGGGCCACCACAATTCGCCCATTTCGCAGGGAATTTGCAGGGAGACTCTTTCGTAGAGACATGAGGCCCTGAGCAGATTGCACACTTTGGATTTGTACTGGAACAGGTGGACTGGATATGGCTGGGGGATCTACACTTGTGACAGCATCTAGGTGGGGTCAGAAACTCAGAAACTCGAATAAGTTCATAGCCGATTTTTAGTCCTGTTTTTAGCAGCCGAGCCTTCGACAATAGATCTGTAAACTCAATCTTGACAACTGTAGAGGCACCAAGACGACTAGTCGATGCTATGCCTGGCTCACTGCAGAATTGGTCAACATCAAAGTCAAGAGGAATTCCTTTAGCAATTCCAAGTATTTTTTTTTGTGACAATCTTAGTCGCTCAAGATGTTACCGTATTTTTAATCGAAAAGCAAAATTCATTCACTGCAGATTTGTCTATATGAACAATCAGTTGGTCTTTTTTTGCTTTTACACTACTAACACATTCATGACCAGTAACTTTATCCAGCATTTCTTTTCTTTTGATTGGATTGTCAAGTGAAGCGGGGATCTTGGAAACCACAATAGTCACTAGGACATTTGGTTCAATAGGTTGAGGAAGGGGCGGAAAATGGTTATCATAAACTTCCGCACGAGACGGAACAGCATTAAGAACTTTTCCATTCGCGTGAGCTTTGAGGACAGATGTGAAAACATCAGGTCAGGAACCGAAGGAACTTCATTAGCTGACAAGATAACATACTTAGGTACGGTTAAATCTTCAGAATCACATTTCGCCAGCAGCTCAAGAATATCACGTAAATGACTCTGTGTAGCCTTATTTCCTGCACGTCTTGGGCAAATTTCTCAAGGCAAAACTTTATTCCAAAAAGCAGACTTTGCGGCCGCAACAGCAGCTGCATCGAAGAATTCCAAGGCATGCCGAATAATAAGATCATCACCAACACCATCATTTCGGCCAAACTGCAAAAATTTCAGAACTGGCAAATAAACCAGTTCTCCGCTCACCATTATTCCAGAGAGATTATCACCCATTTTACTGGTGGTTTCCTTACGAGAAAAGTAAGGGAAGTGTTGAGGGTTGGCTACCTTGTCCCTGCAATTTAAGGGGCACTCCCGGTGGGTACCACGGCTCTTGCTACCAACTCAGTCTTAGTGACGATACTGGCAGCCAGTGTTGTCCTTAAGACCGATGCGCAATATAAATGCCCTTATGATGCTGTAGTTCTAAAATCTCAATCGATAACATTTCGTCCCTGTACAAGGGGAACTTTTTTTTTCTCGTCTTCTTGAGCAGTATAGCGTCCGGGTTCTCATAGGTTTGGAATTTCATTGCATAAGATCCTCCTGAGCTATTGCTGGCGTATAGGGTGTCGAGTCGACATTTTAGCTCTCGGGAGTTCTTTACACAGTTCTTTACACATTTTTTCTTATGAGAGATCCCCTCTCCATCTTTGCAGGCAAGAGTATGATTTTCATCTTTTATATAACACCTAAAATACTTCTTGAATAAGAAGGAAGTTGTAACCAATCACCACCCATAACCTATAACAGGCATTTCAAAAAATATTCTGCAAATATTCCACAGTAATTTCACCAGCTTTACTTGATTGTCGTTTCAACCTTCGATTCAACTGGTGGAGGGGCATGTACACCTAGATTTTGAAAACTACCTTTAACGTGGGGTATTCTATGTTTAAAATTGCCTCTTTCTGGTATTTTAATTGAAAAAGATAAATTGTCCCCCTCCCTTAATCTGTAAAATAAATACCCCTCCCCCCCCCAAAAAAAATATTCAACTTAAGCCACTGGTTCGTAAGCTCTGAGGCGTAATTTAAGCTCAATGTACTTTATATATCCGAGATCACGACAAAAAATTCCGTGCTTTTGATGTATATATTGCTACCAGAAATACTTTTTAGGAATTTAGTTACTATTAGCACAATTTGCTCCTTTCTTAGAGTTACCACTAAATGTAGGAACAGAAAATACGTAGGCAAACACCAAACTTGGATTAACTGATGGGTGAAATTTCCAGGACCAAACGTCTTATGAACAACTTTGGTCGGTAATACACCTCCATCTCGAATGGTTTTCCTAGGGTTATCCCATCAAAGGTATTTTCTTATTACTTTGAACGATGACCAGCAGCCCCAAAGATTAAACGGAAAATGCTTATTGTATGGGGGACTTTTGGCGTGTCTGGCCCCACAAAGCATATCATACGTACGTAAATGTAAACTTCCTGTCGAAAATGCGCAGAGGAGTTCATGTCGGTGTGGGACATGTCTGAAGGAGGGGGTGGGGGTCAGACGAGCATGTACAGAAAATATAAATATTACAGGGAAAATGATAAAAATTGCGACATATTGGGTGGGGGTATTAATTATAAAAAAAAAATGATTGTGTAGAACAATGATTGGAGAAAATTGGCCGTTGACTTGAAAAAGGATAGAAAAGCAGAAATTTTCGGAGATTCTGTTCTTTTATAAATATTGGATTAAAAGTATAATGGTTGTGACGTCATACTCAACCCCGTAAATAATTACATTAAATGTATGCTCTAGAGTAGCTCGCTTAATAAGCTTTTAGAAAATACATAGTTTCATTGATTTTTCCTTGTAGCTTACCATTTATAAAAACACATCTTCATATTTCATTTCCAACTTTATAGAATAAAATTTTGACTTCTCCGTATATACAAAAGTGTGTTTCTGTATATTTGCAATCAGCATAAAGAAAATCCTATCAATAAATTATCATCAACTCTTCTATTGTTCGCAGTCACAGATCCTTGAAAAATGGGTAAGTGTGAGCCCTGGGATGGCAAGCAGACAGTTAATTAATAACTATCCTTCCTCTAATAAAAAGTAGTTATTTCTTTAAACGTTTCGCATTTTAACATACAATTTATATACAAATTTTGTTATTAGACAGCGGTGCTTGATGTTCTCTTCATAATTTTGTTGTTTCAAAAATCAAAAGTTTTTTTTTTAATTAAATATAAATATAATTATATATAAATTAAATAAATTTTATATATAATTAAAAATATAATTAAATATAAATGTCACGAATCTAGTATTAGAACTATTTAGTTTTATCGAGTCTAATTCTCAACCCTAAACAATTCACCATAAAAAAAAAAAAAAAAAAAAAAAAAAAAAAAAAAAAAAAAAAAAAAAAACGTTGGTTTTAGGAAGATTTCCTGGTACTATTAGAAACATATTCAAGAATTATGTTAAGGTTACATCTCAGAAAACCGGTTTCATAAATACAAAACTAGCGACGGACGATGCAATGCATTGGACTTAGACAGAATAAATTGGAGTGGTATAAATTGGGCTATATATTTGCGCATTAGGTGCGTGGGTAGATAAGGTTGGGTTTCAAAAGTATTATTTTATTACCATGTTTTGTTATATTTCATTAGGATTAACTTAACTTCTCTTTTTGGGTATGTTTCCAGTAACTGACGAGTACCGAAGGAGCTGACGTAGTAAGCCCATATTTGATTAATACTGACGTTTAATCTTAAAATAAACAAAGGTTGTCAGGTCTTTTTAAGTCCCCATGCACTATCGTCATAATA